>NW_025745025.1:98159-128159 GCF_021184085.1 Oncorhynchus gorbuscha
ACAAACAGAATACACACACACCAGAATCCACACACAACAGAATACACACACACACTGCAAAAACCACACACACCCCCTTCCCACACACACACAGGAGAAACCACACGCGCACACACACACACACACAGGAGAAACCACACGCACACACACAGGAGAAACCGCACGCACACACACTCACACACAGGAGAAACCGCACGCACACACACTCACACACAGGAGAAACCACACTCACACACAGGAGAAACCACACGCGCACGCACACAGGAGAAACCACACGCGCACGCACACAGGAGAAACCACACGCGCACGCACACAGGAGAAACCACACGCGCACGCACACAGGAGAAACCACACGCGCACGCACACAGGAGAAACCACACGCGCACGCACACAGGAGAAACCACACGCGCACGCACACAGGAGAAACCACACGCGCACACACACACACACACACAGGAGAAACCACACGCACACACACAGGAGAAACCACACGCACACACAGGAGAAACCACACGCACACACAGGAGAAACCACACGCGCACACAGGAGAAACCACACGCACACACACGAGAAACCACACACACACACACGAGAAACCACACACACACACACACACGAGAAACCACACACACACACACACGAGAAACCACACACACACACACACACACGAGAAACCACACACACACACACACGAGAAACCACACACACACACACACACGAAACCACACACACACACACGAGAAACCACACACACACACAGGAGAAACCACACACACACACACACACACACACACACACACAGGAGAAAGCACACACACACAAACACAGCAGAAACCACACACACACACAAACACAGCAGAAACCACACACACACACACACAGGAGAAACCACACGCACACACACAGGAGAAACCACACGCACACACACAGGAGAAACCACACGCACAGGAGAAACCACACGCACACACACACACAGGAGAAACCACACGCACACACAGGAGAAACCACACGCACACACAGGAGAAACCACACGCACACACAGGAGAAACCACACGCACACACAGGAGAAACCACACGCACACACAGCAGAAACCACACGCACACACAGCAGAAACCACACACACACACACACACACACACACACACACACACAGCAGAAACCACACACACACACAGCAGAAACCACACACACACACAGCAGAAACCACACACACACGCAGCAGAAACCACACACACACGCAGCAGAAACCACACACACACGCAGCAGAAACCACACACACACGCAGCAGAAACCACACACACGCAGCAGAAACCACACACACGCAGCAGAAACCACACACACACGCAGCAGAAACCACACACACACGCAGCAGAAACCACACACACACAGCAGAAACCACACACACACACACAGCAGAAACCACACACACACACAGCAGAAATCACACACACACACAGCAGAAATCACACACACAGCAGAAACAACACACACACACAGCCGAAATCACACACACACACAGCAGAAACCACACACACACACAGCAGAAACCACACACGCACAGCAAAACACACAGCAGAAACAAAACACAAACACACAGCAGAAACCACACACACACACAGCAGAAACCACACACACACACAGCAGAAACCACACACACACACACACACACACACAGCAGAAACCAGAAACCACACACACACACACAGCAGAAACCACACACACACACACAGCAGAAACCACACACACACACAGCAGAAACCACACACACACAGCAGAAACCACACACACACACACACACACACACACACACACACACACACACACACACACACACACACACACACACACAGCAAAAACAACACACACAGCAAAAACCACACACACACAGCAGAAACCACACACACACGCAGCAGAAACCACACACACACACGCAGCAGAAACCACACACACACACACGCAGCAGAAACCACACACACACACACGCAGCAGAAACCACACACACACACACGCAGCAGAAACCACACACACAGCAGAAACCACACACACACACACAGCAGAAACCACACACACACACAGCAGAAACCACACACACACACACACAGCAGAAACCACACACACACACACACAGCAGAAACCACACACACACACACAGCAGAAATCACACACACACACACACAGCAGAAATCACACACACAGCAGAAACAACACACACACACAGCCGAAATCACACAGACAAAGCAGAAACCACACACACACACACAGCAGAAACCACACACACACACACAGCAAGAAACCACACACACAGCAGAAACCACACACACACAGCAAAACACACAGCAGAAACAAAACACAAACACACAGCAGAAACCACACAGACACACAGCAGAAACCACACACACACACACACACACACACACACACACACAGCATAAACCACACACACAGCAGAAACTACACACAAACACACACAACAGAAACCACACACACACACAGCAGAATCAACACACAGCAGAAACCACAGAGACAGACACACACACACAGCAGAAACCACACAGACAGACACACACACACAGCAGAAACCACAAACACACAGCAGAAACCACACAGACACACACACACACACACACACACACACACAGCAGAAACCACACACACACACAGCAGAAACCACACACACACAGCAGAAACAAAACACACAAACACACAGCAGAAACCACACAGACAGACACACACACACACAGCAGAAACCACACACACACAGCAGAAACCACACACACACACAGCAGAAACCACACACACACACAGCAGAAACCACACACACACACACACAGCAGAAACCACACACACACACACACAGCAGAAACCACACACACACACACACAGCAGAAACCACACACACACACACAGCAGAAACCACACACACACACACAGCAGAAACCACACACACACAGCAGAAACCACACACACACACAGCAGAAACCACACACACACACAGCAGAAACCACACACACACACAGCAGAAACCACACACACACACAGCAGAAACCACACACACACACAGCAGAAACCACACACACACACAGCAGAAACCACACACACAGACACACAGCAGAAACCACACCGATTTCAAGTTTTCATAACAATCGGAAATCTGTAATTTTGGACACCGATTTTACATTTTTTTTATATACCTTTATTTAACTAGGCAAGTCAGTTTAGAACACATTCTTATTTTCAATGACGGCCTGGGAACGGTGGGTTAACTGCCTCGTTCAGGGGCAGAACGACAGATTTGTACCTTGTCAGCTCAGGGGATCCAATCTTGCAACCTTCCAGTTAACTAATCCAACGCAATAACCACCTGCCTCTTGTTGCACTCCACAAGGAGACTGCCTGTTGTGCCAATGCAGTAAGTCAGGGTAAGTTGCTAGCTAGCATTAAACTTATCTTATAAAAAACAATCAATCATAATCACTACACATGGTTGACAATATTACTAGATATTATCTAGTGTGTCCTGCGTTGCATATAATCTGACTGAGCATACAAGCATACAAGTATCTAAGTATCTGACTGAGCGGTGGTAGGCAGAACAGGCGTGTAACATTCATTCAAACAGCACTTTTGTGCGTTTTGCCAGCAGCTCTTCGTTGTGCGTCAAGCATTGTGCTGTTTATGACTTCAAGCCTATCAACTCTCGAGATGAGGCTGGTGTAACCGAAGTGAAATGGTTAGCTAGTTAGCGCGCGCTAATAGCGTTTCAAACGTCACTCGCTCTGAGCCTTCTAGTAGTTGTTCCCCGCACTCTGCATGGGTAACGCTGCTTCGATGGAGGAACGAGGAGAGGGATGGAAGCTATACTGTTACACTGGCAATACTAAAGTGCCTATAAGAACATTAATAGTCAAAGGTTAATGAAATACAAATGGTATAGAGAGAAATAGTCCTATAATTCCTATAATAACTACAACCTACAACTTCTTACCTGGGAATATTGAAGACTCATGTTAAAAGGAACCACCAGCTTTCATATGTTCTCATGTTCTGAGCAAGGAACTGAAACGTTAGCTTTCTTACATGGCACATATTGCATTATTTAAACCAAATTGAACATGTTTAATGATTTATTTGAGGCTAAATTGATTTTATTGATAAGTTAAAATAAAAGTGTTCATTTTTCATTCAGTATTGATGTAATTGTCATCATAACAAATATATATATAAAAAAATATATTAATCGGTATCTGCTTTTTTTGGTCCTCTAATAAATCGGTATCGGCGTTTAAAAAGCAGAATCGGTCGACCTCTTAACACACACACCAGCACCAGCAACCACACACACACACAGAAAGGGATAATCAGAGAGGTTCCTCTCCCTCTATTAAATAAACTAGCTGATCAGTCAATCACCCACACCTCTTAGCCCTGCTGGAAGTAAAAGGCCTGCTGACGTTTTAGCCTCATTTATGCTAATCCCATTTCACAGCTCAGCCACAACAGAGCAGTGAGTAGCCCTTTCTCTCCCTCTCCCCTCTGTCCTTCTCCTTCCCACTCTAAATCATTTTTTACCACTATTTGTTTACACCTAAACTCTCCCTCGCTTCTCTCCTCTCTCTGCAAGACAATGACTCACAGACAGAAACACACACACCCAGCTAAGCCTGTATAACCACTGGCACAGTAGCATAGACACACCAATCTTGCACAATCACAGTGAAAATATAGATGCAAACACACAGGTAGCATGTATCAACCCAGCCTGGATTCCACACAATGTAACGCCACCATCCCACACTGCAATGTCAACCATCAGTCCCACTAGACTGCATCTATGGTTACTTCAGGTCTAAGGGACTGCTATGTTAGCTTAGCTTCACACACACCTTCTAATCGACAGTCTAAGACAAAGACAGTAAATCCCTTTACCGTACACCCCCCCCCCACCCCCAGACAGACAGTCACACAGACCACAGGACTTAGCAGAGAGAGCAGAGGGAACATTCATCTCTATGAAGCTCCCTGTTAAGTCGTGATTCCCACCAACATGTCTGACGCGGGGATACCCTGCTCTTCCTGCTCTGCTCGGCTGACAGCCGACACCTGGGAGTTCACCTGTTCAGGTGGCTTCCTGTACACGGTGCCAGATACACACACACACACACCACGCCTTGTATATAACACACAACGCTCAGAACGCAGGGTAATGGCTAAATATACAGCTGTGATGCCACGGGAGGGGTGCGACATACATTCACCATGCTAAGACAAAACACACAAGCATTCATACACACACACACACACACACAGAGTTATAAGTGAGCTCTTGTTCCTTGTGAATGTCAAATATGTCAAATATTTACCATGAACTTTGACTGTTCCACATACTTAACTCACTCACTACACATACCTGCAGCACACACCTCAGTTGCTCTCCATCTTCCTTCTCCCTGCCTGTCCATCTTCCTTCTCTCTCCCTGTCCATCTTCCTTCTCTCTCCCTGTCCATCTTCCTTCTCTCTCCCTGTCCATCTTCCTTCTCTCTCCCTGTCCATCTTCCTTCTCTCTCCCTGTCCATCTTCCTTCTCTCTCCCTGTCCATCTTCCTTCTCTCTCCCTGTCCATCTTCCTTCTCTCTCCCTGTCCATCTTCCTTCTCACTCCCTGTCCATCTTCCTTCTCTCTCCCTGTCCATCTTCCTTCTCTCTCCCTGTCCATCTTCCTTCTCTCTCCCTGTCCATCTTCCTTCTCTCTCCCTGTCCATCTTCCTTCTCTCTCCCTGTCCATCTTCCTTCTCTCTCCCTGTCCATCTTCCTTCTCTCTCCCTGTCCATCTTCCTTCTCTCTCCCTCTCTCTAAGTGTATTCAACTGAGCTAGTAGTAGCGTCTTGTAGCCTAAACCAAGTAGTCTCACCTCCCCACTGCTATGCTGCATCATATGTTATGTAATGTTGTAATGTCATGCTAAGGCACTCACCATGTCCATCAGGGTCATGATGTGGCCATCACTGCACCAGGAAGAGAAGCGTGTGTGACCCCAAAACCTGCAGGCAGGAGAGAAAAGTTTACAGGAGAAACACACAGAGCTGACTCACATCTGCTGTCTGTGCCTGGGCATGCATGGTGTCATGCGTGTCGGCCAGGTGGGTCAGAGCTGGCAGCAGGACTGGCACTCTGCAGCTCTACTGCTGCGCTGATCGTCTCACACACACACCTCACCACAGATTATCCTTCTCTCTCTTGCTCCAACTTTCTGGCTCTCACACAGAGAAGTGCATACACCGCAAGATACACCGCAAAGATACACACTTTTATATTGCTCAAATACCAGGACAAATACCAGGACAAATACCAGGACACATACCAGGACACATACCAGGACACATACCAGGGCAAATACCAGGACAAATACCAGGACAAATACCAGGACAAATACCAGGACACATACCAGGACAAATACCAGGACACATACCAGGACACATCAAATCAAAATCAAATCAAATTTATTTATATAGCCCTTCGTACATCAGCTGATATCTCAAAGTGCTGTACAGAAACCCAGCCTAAAACCCCATAACAGCAAACAATGCAGGTGTAAATACCAGGACAAATCACCTCCTGCCCTTCCCTGTCCTCTCCCCTCCTGCCCTCCCTGTCCTCTCACCTCCTGCCCTCCCACCTCCTGGTCCTCCCACCTCCATGTCCTCCCTGTCCTCTCACCTCCTGCCCTCCCTGTCCTCTCACCTCCTGCCCTCCCTGTCCTCTCACCTCCTGCCCTTCCCTCTCACCTCCTGCCCTTCCCTGCCCTCTCACCTCCTGCCCTTCCCTGCCCTCTCACCCCCTGTCCTCTCACCTCCTGTCCTCACCTCACCTGTCCTCCCTGTCCTCTCACCTCCTGCCCTGTCCTCCCTGTCCTCTCACCTCCTGCCCTCCCCGTCCTCTCACCTCCTGCCCTCCCTGTCCTCTCACCTCCTGCCCTCCCTGTCCTCTCACCTCCTGCCCTCCCTGTCCTCTCACCCCCTGTCCTCTCACCTCCTGTCCTCTCACCTCCTGTCCTCTCACCTCCTGTCCTCCCTGTCCTCTCACCTCCTGCCCTGTCCTCCCCGTCCTCTCACCTCCTGCCCTCCCCATCCTCTCACCTCCTGCCCTCCCCATCCTCTCACCTCCTGCCCTTCCCGTCCTCTCACCTCACCTCCTGTCCTCTCACCTCACCTCCTGCCCTCCCTGTCCTCTCACCTCCTGCCCTCCCTGTCCTCTCACCTCACCTCCTGTCCTCCCCTCTCACCTCCTGCCCTCCCTGTCCTCCCCTCTCACCTCCTGCCCTCCCTGTCCTCTCACCTCCTGCCCTCCCTGTCCTCTCACCTCCTGCCCTCCCTGTCCTCTCACCTCCTGCCCTCCCTGTCCTCTCACCTCCTGCCCTCCCTGTCCTCTCACCTCCTCTCCTGTCCTCACCTCACCTGCCCTGTCCTCCCCTCTCACCTCCTGCCCTGTCCTCCCCTCTCACCTCCTGCCCTGTCCTCCCCTCTCACCTCCTGCCCTGTCCTGCCCTCTCACCTCCTGCCCTCTCACCTCCTGCCCTCTCCTCCTCTCTCACCTCCTGCCCTCCCTCCTCCCCACCCTCTGCAGTGTTCTCTCGTTTGTGACTACCTCCCTCCACCCCTCTGGTCGCTCCCACACTCTGTCCACATCCCTCCTTAGCTCATGCTGTGAGGACATTTCCCTGCGGCTCAAAACATTGTGAGAAATCCCAGCGGTCAGAGGGAGCCTTGTGAGGCCCTGTGCCCCACAGAGACAGAGGGAACACAACACACACTTCCCTTTCTCCCGAAGGAGCTGGATACGCCCGGCTAAAATGTAGGCACCACTGAAATAGCACAATGCAAATATTTCAATTTGATGTGCAACAACAAAATAAATACACATTGTATCACACACATTGAAACATTCCAGTCTATCATGCAAACATTTCTGATGGTCTGTCATACAACTGGATATTGTGATGTTAAATCTATGTGGTCCATTTCTATACTATACACTTCCCCTCCCCCCAATCATTTTCTGGTGAGCAGCAAGAGCGTGTGGTCATTTAAAAAAAAATTATATACCCCTTTTTCTCCCCAATTTCGTAGTGTCCAATTGTTTAGTAGCTACTATCTTGTCTCATCGCTACAACTCCCGTACGGGCTCGGGAGAGACGGAGGTTGAAAGTCATGCGTCCTCCGATGCACAACCCAACCAAGCCGCACTGCGTGCATCCAACGTGGAAGCCAGCCGCACCAACGTGTCGGAGGAAACACCTGCACCTGGCAACCTTGGTTAGGGTGCACTGCACCCGGCCTGCCACAGGAGTCGCTGGTGCGCGATGAGTCAAGGATATCCCTACCAGCCAAGCCCTCCCAAACCTGGACGACGCTGGGCCAATTGTGCGTCGCCCCACGGACCTCCCGGGCGCGGCCGGTTGCGACAGAGCCCGGGCGCGAACCCAGAGTCTCTGGTGGCACAGCTGGCACTGCAGTACAGCGCCCTTAACCACTGCGCCACCTGGGAGGCCCTCGTGTGGTAATTTTTGATGGCGTGAGACCAAGACATTGATTCGTGATCCTGAGGAATGGGAGGAGCATGGGGACAGAGAGAGCAGATTTAGCTGAGCTCAAAGTCTGTCTGTTTTGTGTCTAACATACTGTACACACACCTCGAATAAGGTCCTACTGACCCAAGGCTTACACAATAAAAGCTGCAGAGGGCATATGTGTGGAAGTTATTCTTATCTTTGATGATTACATCACACACACCCACCTCCTCTCCTGTCTTGTAGGCCAACATTAGCCCTGTGGAGAGAACATGAACCACGGTCTGTCCCTGAATTACCTCACTTTACCCCGGTGTGTCATTCCCGTGGAATTTTAAACACACTGGCAAAGACCTGCCTAATTAAAGTGCACAGGCAGACACAGAAACACATGTATTATAGACACGCAGGCACATTCACAGACACACAAGTTACACAGAAGCTGGTAGACACAGAGAGTTTCACTGAGACTGGGCAGAAGGATCATATGGAACCTTAGTGGGGAACAAAGTAATGAGACATTCTGGAAGTGTTCTGGAACGATAAAGGAGCCCAGGGTTCTGGAACCTTGGAACCGCACCAGACCAGAAGACAAACCTACCAGCTGGAACTGTACAATCACATTCTGGCCATGCAAAAAGAGAGACGGCATGCCATCTACCTAACCTCATCCATTACCCCTTAATTAAGAACAAATAGCTCATGATTTGGCTCATTCTGGTTGCATTCATTAGGGCAAACCTCAAAACATTTTTTCTTCCGATTTGGTGCCGGATGCTCACAACCCTGCTGACAATATTGACTGTTTTAGTGGTGTCAACTGCAGACCAACTGCCAGGCTAGTGGCTACCATGGTTCTGGGTACTAGCAGAGACTGTGGTTCTGTCTCCAACTCCCCACCTAGGGCCAGGGGGAACAGCCTGTACACAGAACGAACTGTCTAGCAACGCACAGCAACACGAAGGACGAGTGTCAGATGGGCAATCCACAGTAACACGAAGGACGAGTGTCAGATGGGCAATCCACAGTAACAGTGACACTGAGACTCAGATGATGTCTCACTTTAAAATTAATGTCAAGCAAAAAACAATGATTGCAGAGTTAAACAAAACATACAACTCTGAACAAGGACTACTTCTAACAATCTCCACTGAATTGTACAAAAGTAAATGTACTTTAAGAACAGTGCAGATGCCAGGTTTGGTACCAGAACGGCGGTTTGTGCTGTTGGTGCTGTTGGTGCCGTTGGTGCTGTTGGTGCTGTTATTCTGTTAACAAACTTGGCATCTGCACTGTTCTTCAAGTAACTGTGTTTGTCAAATTTGAGAGGAAATTGTTAAAAGTAGTCTTTTGTGCATAGAGCTGCATTTTAAAGTGAGAAATCGAATTCTCAGCATCACTCTGTGGAATAGCCCAACTACGGCCTGACCCAGATGTGAGTATAGCCCAACTACGGCCTGACCCAGATGTGAGTATAGCCCAACTACGGCCTGAACCAGATGTGAGTATAGCCCAACTACGGCCTGACCCAGATGTGAGTATAGCCCAACTACGGCCTGACCCAGATGTGAGTATAGCCCAACTACGGCCTGACCCAGATGTGAGTATAGCCCAACTACGGCCTGACCCAGATGTGAGTAAAGCCCAACTACGGCCTGAACCAGATGTGAGTATAGCCCAACTACGGCCTGACCCAGATGTGAGTATAGCCCAACTACGGCCTGACCCAGATGTGAGTATAGCCCAACTACGGCCTGACCCAGATGTGAGTATAGCCCAACACACACACGCACAAAACACACCAGCAGCCTGTATTCTGTGGGCTTGTAGGACATGCCAGGTTCAATACTGACCGTTTCTAGACCTCAGCTGTTAAAGCAGCTATACAGCGTGTAGCTACAGAGAGGAGAGGCACATGACAAAAGAGATTGGAGAGTCTAAGAAGTCAGCTGTTAAAGTTTAAAGACAGATTTGGTGGGATGGTTAAACGGAGAGGCACATGACAAAAGGGATTGGAGAGTCTAAGAAGTCAGCTGGAGTTTAAAGACAGATTTGGTGGGATGGTTAAACGGAGAGGAATATTATCTGGGACAGACAGTGGCGTTCGCCATGCTGGGGAATGGGTTTCTATAGTGAGTCATAGCCAATGTCTGAAAGACTGGTTCCTCATGTCGTGTAACTGTTCCGTTTCCCCTACTTACCTACCTACAGTGTGTGGGTGTGTGTTGGTGTGCCTTGCCTTAATGACGCCCTGCTGTCAGTCACGTACGTACGTGTGTGTGGCTAAAGCACATCATGCATCTCTCTCTAAACACGTAGGGCTGGATTCAATCCGTACTGCTAAAGTATCGTGGAAGAGCACCATTCATGTCATGATCATTTCCGATTGAGCTGGCATATGCAGTAGGGCCGGGACGATACAAGTATCGCGATACTCATTAGTATCGTGGCAAGGAAACAGAACACAAAGCAGATTTCACTTCTTTAGGAAAACTGTTGGAAACAAACATCATTATGTTGTCATCTAGTCACATTTATTTCTTTTCCAAGCTATAGCACACTTTATTTTACAGACAGCAGGTTTTTAAAGGTCCAAAAAGTTTGGTCTGCTTCGTGTTTTCATTTGCCACAGAAAAAGCATTGCAATAATGGTATTGTCACAGCCCTAATATGCAGCGTTTACAACGAATGCTTCTCCGCGACCACGGGAACAATGCTTTTTACTGTCAATCGTGCTATAAAACAGATCTTCAGCACCACAGATTGAATAGATCCCTAACACACATTTCTCTCCTACTAATCATCCCATATTGATGTGAGGACAGTTTTACCCCGGGATTTTAATTTGAAAAGCCACGAAGTGAACTATACAGGAAACATGAGCCAAATTCACTAAGGAGAAAAATAAATTGTCCTTAATACACCCATATCCATTTCCCTGTCCTCTTCCTTGCAGTGGTTTTTGGTTAACAGTCTATGGATTAGATAACAGATAAATAAACCGTGTGGATGGTTCTCAGGCAGAACACCCTGAGCCTCCTGTGTCTTCACCATGTATAGATCACAGATAGCACTGCTAGGCCAAAACAATCCAGGGTCATCTCTTCTCCCCTCACAGCCTTGAATGTTCAACAGGCATTGAAACGGGCAAAGGTAGTGTGTGTGTGTGTGTGTGTGTGTGTGTGTGTGTGTGTGTGTGTGTGTGTGTGTGTGTGTGTGTGTGTGTGTGTGTGTGTGTGTGTGTGTGTGTGTGTGTGTGTGTGTGTGTGTGTGTGTGTGTGTGTGTGTGTGTGTGTGTGTGTGTGTGTGTGTGTGAGACAGACTATAGTGATTGATTGATTACCTTAGTAGGTCCCCAGCCCTCTCAGTAGGGCCTCATATGGAGATCCATCCCTTGGGTCCCCAGAGCCACAACCTTTGAACCCTGACTCCTCCCACTCAGACAAAGCCACCTGAACACAGGAGCTGATCCTTGCTCAGTCACGAGCAACACCCTCACAGACACAGGTCACCGTAGCCAAACACACACCTAAGAGAGACAGTTGTTTTACTCATCCAATAAACCGCCTGTTGCATAAAGACATGTTACACTGCCATGAACGATACAACAGCGCCAATTCTTCAAATGTGAACTAGTTCAGCCCCTCTTTAGTAGAATATATTCTATCTAGGAATGAGTTTCCCCTCTCTAGAACTACCCTAGCTGAATGGTTAAATGGTCTCCAACCCTGGTCCTGGAGACCTAAGGGGTGTTCAAGCTTTTCTTCTTGCCCAGAGCTCTTACAACTCAACTTCATAGACTGTTCTCTATGCTACTGCACAGCAAGCGAAACTGGAGCGTCAAGTCTAGGACCAAAAGGCTCCTTAACAGCTTCTATCCCCAAGCCATAAGACTGCTGAACAATGAATCAAATGGCCACCGGACTATTTACATATACACACACACACGTCCCATTCGTTTTTACAGTGCTGCTACTAGCTGTTTATTATCTATGCAGTCACATACTTTGACTCGGTACCGGTACCCCCTGTATATAGCCTTGTTATTGATATGTCATTATCTTCTTACTTTTTCATTCTTTTTTTCCCCTTAATTGATTTAGTAAATATTTTCTTAACTCTATTTCATTCATTTCATTGTTGGTTAAGGGCTTGTAAAGTAAGCATTTCACTCTAAGGTCTACACCTGTATTCAGCGCATGTGACAAATAAAATGATTTGATGAGCCGATTCAGGTGTATTAGTGCTGGAACAAAAAAGAGAGAAGATTTCAGTCCAGAAGGGGCAGCGTATGTCTACTGGTTCATATTGTCGCCGTCAGACATATTAAGGTTCAGGGTAACCAGGTGTTTGGACTCTAGCCAATCAATAACAATAATTGATCAATTACGTGACTGGGAGAAACGAAAATCAGCAGGACTGTGGCCGTTGACACACACATTCAATACCACTTAATCGTGTAGGCCTATCTGGCCTTGGTTAGTTTACATATCGGGCATTATCAGTGATATCACTTGATTTCAAGTGCTCCAATTGCAGAATGGCCAATACAAGAGGTTACAGCCAGATAGGGTACTGTAGCCCTATAACTGTATAGCTAGTCTACTACCGCATTACATTGCCAGCCATAAATACACTGTCAAATAACATAACCCCCCCCCCCCCCCCGAAATCCCAGCGTCTCACTGGCCAGTATTTGGCGGCCTCAGTACTCCAGGGCGCTCCAAACTCCAGCAACTTTTTTATCCTAAAAAAAAGTTGTTCCTGTTTCACCAGAGTTGGGGGGAAGGGACTATACTGCGCTCTCCTCTCCTCTCCTCTCACTCACACAGCCCCGGACAGCGCAAACAAAGTCGGCCCCGAAAGGTGGGGGGGGGTCTCACGGCTTTTGCCACGGCATAACCCTGCTTGTCCAAATCAGAGCCCACAAAACAGACAACAATTAAAGGGAAACATTTGAAGCTTTGTCTAAGAGAAATATAAAGCCACTCCCACGACAGTCAGTGTTACATTTTGAAGTTCAGTACTGTAACAATGTAACAATGTTGTCGTGAACGAAATTCGCTTGAGCTTATTACCACGTAGGATATAGGTTCTCTGTGTGGATAGCCAAATAGGGTAGGGGCTACATATTTGTTAGGCCATTTAGTGAACCTAAAATAGCCTACGCCTTTTTAAAGAAAATATTCATTGTATTGTATAATGCCTGCGCCGAATTGTGTTGAAGAATGTGGCACATGCATGTTGCACCGTATTTTCAGTTTCGCGAAACACGATCGGTCCTCCTCTTGTATAGTGTTAAAAAAATATATATTCCTCCGCGCGTAATAACACATCCTGTCAACGTTGTGTGAAATAATCCGCTGTTTTCACAAAATATTTTTTTAAATCACCGTTGATGTGAAAAAACGATCACTCCTTGTGTCAAACCAGGTACGGCGGGTTTTATGGCCATCCTTCGGGAACAGGGGTACAGCGGATACCGGACTGAGATGTCCCTGGGAGGAGGACCCGCGTGTAGCCTTGCCAAGAGGCAAGCGGCCACAGCGACACTTTCCCCGAAAACTCACCTGGAATGATTCCTCGGGCCTGCTTCGTGTAGTAGGCTACGTTCTATAGCCTGATTGTAGTAATCAAATAGCAACATTATTCGTCCAACGATATTAAAGAGCAATGTGTCGCCCCCTTCGCCTGAGCTTCCAGCGGTCCGTCCTACTACATTATAGCCAAGATTTCCTACTGTTTCCCCCGCCCGTCCCAGCGTGTTGGTTTAGTCCGAATTCTAAGTAGCAATTCTAGGTCAGGGCAATGTTCAGCTGCCAAACGTTGTCGAACGTTGCAGATAGAAATGTCACGAATGGCGCCAATGTGATTCCTTATTCTACGTGTTAGATGCATGTTTGTTCTACGTAGACTATTTCTATCTGGACGTTCCAAAACGTTGCGTTCTGCTGAACACACCCCTGGATATATTCATTACGACGATTCTGTTGCAAAACGCTTCGGCTGCAGAAACAGTTTACGCCAAACAGAAAATGTTTTGCAACGAAAACGAGAGTTTCTATTGGACAAATTCAAGTAGCTAATTTCCCATTCTGATTGCTTCCGTTTGGTTCTTAAATGGTAAAGGGTTTCCGTTGCAAGACGTAATGAATACACCCCTGGTCTGTGTGCCAATGAGAATGTAACTGTCGGACAGAAAACACGGACAAGTAGGCTTTTGAAAATTATAATATTATATTCCACTGGTTTGACATGAAAACGAGTATTAAAACCCAGTAAACTGTGTGTGCATAGGCTACCTAGGGCTTATAACACTACCTGCACAATATCGAACACACACAGCATAGCATTCACTGCATACTGATTAGGAATCTACTTCAACCAACTCCCTTGTCTCCCCTCTTCCTTCTCCTCTCCTGCAATGCATTTTCATTTTGATGCTACACACAGTGAGGCAGACACATTGATTTAATTTTTAAATGTGTCATGAAGTCTGACACACAGAGAAGGAAGGTGATATTATAAGATAGGCAACAAAGAGGGAAGAAGGAGATAAGGGTTGTTTCTCCGTAATAAATGTAATAGCTTACACAAACACGCACGCACACACACACACACACACGCACGCACGCACGCACGCACGCACGCACGCACGCACGCACGCACACACACACACACACACACACACACACACACACACACACACACACACACACACACACACACACACACACACACACACACACACACACACAACACACGCACACACACACACACACACACACACACACACACACACACACACACACACACACACACACACACAACCATGTACAAACGCACACACACACTCAACCATGTACAAACACACCAACTGATTCAGTCCCCAGTAGTCATAATTACACATTTGGATTACATTTGATATGTATCTTGATTAAATATTAAATAAGAGGACCACTCTGACTTCTTGTGCTTAATGTTTCTCTTCTCCTCCGAGGCCCCTGCTAGCTCCCAGCCCCCTTTCTTTCTCTGTGTGTGTCTGTGTGCGTGTGTGTGTACGTGTGTGTGTACGTGTGTGTGTCTGTGTGCGTGTGTGTGTGTGTCTGTGTGCGTGTGTGTATTCAAGACCTCCACCATTCGCCAACCTTCCAAGAGGTGTTATCAGCTATCCATTCACTCAAGAACAACAAGGTTCCTGGAGCTGACAGCATCCTGGCAGAGCTACTTAAGAAGGGAGGTTACTTCTGCACCAGAATGGTCCCTCAGTACATCACTGAGGTTTGGGACCGGAAGATCATTCCCCAACAGTGGTAGGATGCAAACATTGTCACTATCTATAAGAAAAACAGTGGCAAATTCATCTGCGGCAACAGCCAAGGGATATCTCTTCTGGCTGTTTCCGGCAAGGACCTGGCCAAGGTGATGCTACACAGGCTGGTGAATAACATCACAGAGGAACTGCTGCCAGAGTCACAATGCGGATTCCGAAAGAACAGCAGTACGGTCGACATGATATTCATGGCACGGCAACTCCAGGAGAAGTGCCGTGAACAACATCAGGACCTCTCCGAGGCCTTCGACACTGTGACCAGGGAACTACTATGGGTATTCTATCCAGAGAAATTTGTCAACATCCTTTGCCAGTTCCATGATGGGATGACGGCTCGGGTGGTCGTAGGAGGGCAAGAGTCAGTGCTGTTTGGAGTAAGCATCGGTATGATGCAGGGGGGGTGCTGGCACCTGTCCTCTTTAACATCTTCCTCCTATGTGTCACCCAGCTTCTCCACAAGGAACTTGAGGACAGCAGCAGTGTTGCGGTGGTCTTCAGGCTGGATGGAAACCTATTCAACATCAGGAGGTTCCAAGCAGCCACCAAGGTTTTGACAGAGCGTGTTCTTGAGCTGCAGTATACTGATGACTGTGCTCCTGTGGCCCACAGTCCAGAAGACCTTCAGTCCATCCTTGTAGCAGCTGTGAGGGTCTATAGCAAGATGGGACTGTCTATCAACACCACTAAGACAGAGGTGGTCTGCCAATGGAGATCCAGCCCTCCACCCACCATGTCAGTCTTCACCATTGAACACAAATCCCTGCCAATAGTCCCATCCTTCAAATACCTGGGCAGCATCGTCTCAGAGGACTGCAGCATCGTCTCAGAGGACTGCAGTATCAACTTCTAAAATTCAAAGTAGGATCAAGCAAGCATCAGCAACCTTCGGGAAACTCAGACACATGGTCTTCCAAAACAGAGATTTCCACCTCCACACCAAATTCACCGTCTATCAAGCCGTCTGCATCACCACACTTCTTTACAGCCGTGAAGCCTGGGTCACTTACAGTCGCCACAACAAGCAGCTCGAGCGATTCCACATAAGATGCCTGCAGCACATCCTGGGAATCACCTGGTGCAACCGTGTGCCTCATACAGAAATACTTGCTAAGACCAACTGCAGGAGTATGGAGGCTATGGTCACCCAACACCAACTGTGCTGGCTTGGGCATGTTATTAGAATCTCTCAGGAGCGTTTTCCGTGGAAAATCCTGTATGGCCAGCTACATCTTGGCCGGCTGTCTGCAGGGGGAGATGAAGTGCTACAAGGACCAGCTGAAAACAACACTGAAGAAGTGCAACATCAAACCCACAGACCTAGAGGATCCTGCTGCCGACCGTTCCACCTGGCGGCAGCTCTGCGAGAGCGGTGTACAAAGGTGGGAGGAAACAGTTCAGGAGACATACAACCATGCCTGCCCCGCCAACACAGACTGCATATGCCACACCTGCAATACAGTTTGTGGATCTCGGATTGGACTCTACAGTCACCAAAGAATTCATCGTTAACTCAGAAGAGGAAGTCGTCATCGGATACGATACTCTACTGTCACGTAACGTGTGTGTGTGTGCGTGCCTGTTCGTGTGCTTTCTTGTGCGTGCAAGAGTTCACGTGTTTGTGCATGACATAGTGCTTGCCACTTGCAAGACAAACAAATATCACATAATAACATTGAAATAACATTGCATCCACCATGTCACCCAACAGTTGTAGTACTGTGAGAGTGACAGTAGGAGAGTTGTCTTATTACCCATCATTCTCTACCAGCAATCAGACCGACAGACAGACCGACAGACCGACAGACAGACAGACAGACAGACAGACAGACAGACAGACAGACAGACAGACAGACAGACAGACAGACAGACAGACAGACAGACAGACAGACAGACAGACAGACAATCCCATGCTTTGAGGAAAAGTAAACAAGATCTGAGAGAAAGACCATGGGCCTTCAGAACAACTCCGCAACAGCCCACAGGACACAGGAGATTCAATTATTTAAACAGCCTGTTGTAATTGCTTATTGGAGAATCTACTAAAAATAACAGAGAGAGAGCGTCTCTAGGTACTCTACTTTACTGGAGTGTTCTGTAGGGACGAAAACTGAGAGGATGAGGGAAGAGGGTATTTGTACAGGACAACACAGATTGCAGGACAGGAGTCATGTCTCGTGTCAGGGTTGGGATTCTTTGTTGTGAAGACAGAGATAGTGTCATATGAGAGGGAGGAGCCGTGGAAGGACAAACGGAATTCTGAAAATAATCTAGAGATATTCTGTGTTTAACTGACATTCTCAGATCTACTCTCTGTCCTTTTACACACAGCTATGACCAACATAACATAAGCTCTCCTAAGCATCTCAGTGCAGACCTGCATATTTGTGACTTTTGACTAAAGAGGTCATGGTTACATTAGACATGTTGGTGTATGTTAGTGCCGATCAGTGACAGAGCATAGAACTGTGTACAGATCTCTGTCCCTCTCTCTCTGTGGATTTCAGTGTAGACTGTGCATGTTTGTGTGTGTGTGTGCGTGTCTGTGTGTGCATGTGTGTACGTGTGTACATACACTACCGTTCAAAAGTTTGGGGTCACTTAGAATTTTCCTTGTTTTTTAAAGAAAAGCACTTTTTTTATCCATTAAAATAACCTAACATTGATCAGAAATACAGTGTAGATATTGTTAATGTTGTGAATGACTATTGTAGCTGGAAACGGCAGGTTGTTTATGGAATATCTACATAGTGTCCAGAGGCCCATTATCAGCAACCATCACTCCTTTGTTCAAATGACACTTTGTGTTAGCTAATCCAAGTTGATCATTTTAAAAGGCTAATTGATCATTAGAAAACCCTTTTGCAATTATGTGAGCACAGCTGAAAATTGTTGTTCTGATTAAAGAAGCAATAAAACTGTCCTTCTTGGGCAAAAAATGTGCTTTTCTTTAAAAAACAAGGACATTTGTAAGTGACCCCAAACTTTTGAATGGTAGTGTATGTGTGTGATAAGTCCACTATGTAGTTACAGACGACTGACAGTATTCCCAGACTGGGGTGCATTAGACATGAACACTAGCAGAGCTACCAGGCTGCTGTTCTAACTCTCATGTGTTCCCACTCTCTGGCTGCTTCATTGGCTGGGAAGTTAGAACACAGTGAGGAAACAGAACAACAGGCTCCGCCCTCCTCTACTCTACCCAACTCAAACAAAATATTCATCATATATTTTGATGTGGCCTATTATACATGAAACGTACCTACATGAAAATTGGTTAAATAGTTAGGTGATTACTTGTCTCTGGTTCCGTGTGAGTGTGCGTGTGAGTGTGCGTGTGCGTGTTGCTGTATGTGTGTGAGTGTTTGGTCTGTTATCTATGTGTCTGATCTGTCTCTGTGACCATCTGAATTTGTACAGTGTGTGTGTGTGTGTGTGTGTGTGTGTGTGTGTGTGTGTGTGTGTGTGTGTGTGTGTGTGTGTGTGTGTGTGTGTGTGTGTGTGTGTGTGTGTGTGTGTGTGTGTGTGTGTGTGTGTGTGTGTGTGTGTGTGTGTGTGTGTGTGTGTGTGTGTGTGTGTGTGTGTGTGTGTGTGTGTTAAAGCAGGACACCAGCATTGACTACTCTCTCACATTACCTTCTGCATTATTTAACGCTTTAGTAAACGCTGCCATGCAGGGAGACATGCTGTAGATACACTGACAGGGGGAAAGGGGGGGGGCAGAGGGAGAGAGAAAGTGAGAGACGAAGAGAGAGAGATCCTCCTTCAGCATACGGTACTCATTCTGCTGCTGACCAGGACGAGACGAGGCCGTACTAATCGATTACCTATTCATGCCCCAGCCTGCCCAGTGAGAGGTCTTAGAGGGGATGCCATGCATGATGGGAAGACGGGGTACCCTGTCCTCGCAACACTGCTGTTCCTAAAAGAGGCTTGGTTGGCTACTTCACACACATACTCAGATAGAATGGGGCTTTATGGTCAAAGTAAAGGGATTTTTTACATATCACCCAGCACAACGACTCATTTCAATTCCCCTTCAATACAGAAAGACACAATAGACCCAACAGAGAAGCACCTCATCTTTGCTAAGAGAAACACTTTTATAGCCATGTGTGTATCCTCAGACTAGTTCCTGCTGTTGATGTTTTGGTTTTGTAAGGATGGGTTTGTAAGTGAGTTCATTAGAAGATTCTGCAGTGGTGAGAGCAGCCTCACTCGGTAGGGTTATCAAAATACTGAGCCGGTGAGCTCACTCACACACCGATGAGGTCATACACTGGAGCTCTGCTGTCCAACCAATCATCGGGCAGACTATTATCATGGTATGCAGTGTTGCTATGAGTAACAGTCAAGCACCACTACAGAAATTCTCACTGATGGTTGCTACAGAATCTTCTATTCTATTCGATTATGTCCTATAATATTCTATCCTGGATTCTACAAGCACTAGGCTTATAAGATCCAGCCTGTAGAATGTTCTGTTTTATCTCTCTATTCGGGCATATCTGGTCATTTTAAAAAAATCTCACAAGCTAGGTTTTCATCCAATTGGATAAATGTTGCTACTCTAGTTTTGGCACCTGCGCTCTAGCCAACAGCTTGCAGATACAGTACCATATCATACTAAAAGGACTGTCTCGAGTTTACATACAGAATAATATGAAATGCTCTGAAACCAGGTTGACAGAGTGGGTAGGCTAGTCTATATGAAGAGATTATTATGGATAAGAGCCAGAATATTCTTATTTGTCAAACGGCAGTCGAGCGTCGATCATCATGTCACCAGAATCAGACCCTCAATAGTTATTGGAAAGGAGCATCAAGATCACCACCCTGTGAAGTTCATCATGAGTTATATCATCTGTAGCCTAGTAACCTGCATGGATTCCCGAGTCGTAGTGGGAGGACCACACACCGTGTCATTGAGTGACTTCAAGTTTACTTCCATATGATGGTTATTATATCAATATTTGTGCATAAAGGCATTTCCACCTCCATTTCTCACATATTTACTTTTACTAAAACAAAGATCCCACCATGTTGAATGAACATATTATCTGTCGGCATTTATAAAAATTGACTTTAATACGGTATGACTTTACTCACTTTAAAAACTGTGGATGGAAATGTGGTCAGAGTTGTAATGGACTCATCTTCCTCTCCTCTCTCCATCCTGCTTGCCTCCCCCATCCCGCTCTCTCTCTTTGTGGACTCCCCCCTAGCAGTGTTTCCTAACGGTTCTGTTCCTCTAGGCAGGTTACTGACCATTAACGAGCCACATTGCAGACGATGCCTCCGGAGATGTGAGCAGTCGCCCACCTGTGTTATTGACTAATCAGGGAGGGATTAGAACAGACCTTATGAGCTGGATTTATGATTGAACAGGACTATAATACTGATACCGTATGAGGCCTAGGTACAACACTGGGAGACTGCTGGTAGACAACTGATAGAATTAGAGAGAACTGATAGTTACAGTGTTACAGTAGGCATATAGTTCTCTCTTTCTCTCTCTCTCTCTCTCTCTCTCTCTCTCTCTCTCTCTCTCTCTCTCTCTCTCTGTCTCTCTCTCTCTCTCTCTCTCTCTCTCTCTCTCTCTCTCTCTCTCTCTCTCTCTCTCTCTGTCTCTGTCTCTGTCTCTGTCTCTGTCTCTGTCTCTGTCTCTGTCTCTGTCTCTCTCTCTCTCTCTCTCTCTCTCTCTCTCTCTCTCTCTCTCTCTCTCTCTCTCTCTCTCTCTCTCTCTCTCTCTCTCTCTCTCTCTCTCTCTCTCTCTCTCTCTCTCTCTGTCTCTCTCTCTCTCTCTCTCCAAATGTTTAGAGAGGAAGCGATGGATGCAGACATTCCACAGCCCATACCTACCCCCCACCATCCACCATCTTGTTGCCATGGGAACCAAAGCAGATGGGAGACAGGTTCTCTCTCTCTCTCTCTCTCTCTCTCTCTCTCTCTCTCTCTCTCTTCTTCTCTCCCTCTCTTCCTCTCTCCCTCCCTGTGTGGGCCACTGATACTCACTGATTAAAGGAAGTTATAATTTGATTTTCTCAACAGGCGCCATTTAATAGAGCAGTTTAACTAAAGCTGTGCCATCCCCAGGGCTTAGAGAATGAGAGTGAAAGAGAGAGAGAGAAAAGAGAGAGAGCTTTAGAGTCATACTAATCCCAAACATTGAACAGTAACCTCCACCTAACTCCCTCCCTCCCTCAGTCACCCACTCACTCACTCACTCACTCACTCACTCACTCACTCACTCACTCACTCACTCACTCACTCACTCACTCACTCACTCTCTATTTCTAATTCTGTTTGCCTCTTTCACTGCCTCTCTTTCTCACTCTCCCACCACCCTCTGCTTAAATCTATCCCTTGCTCTCTCTCCTCTGTCCCTCCTTCGTTGAGGCACACAGAGAAAGGGAGGGTTAGAGAGAGGGAGGGAAGGTCTATAACAGTATAACGCAGCCTGTATTACTGGCTCATTGTGATAATAACATTTAATTATCCTCTCTCTGCTAACATCAGCTCTATCGCTTTGCTTCTCTTCCCCTGCTCACTCACTCATTCACACACTCACTCACTCCATCTGTACTGCCTGGGCCTAATGCCTCTCCCTCCCTCTTTCCCTCCTTCTATCCCTCCCACAGTCTCTCCCTCCACCTTCACCCACCCTCTCCCCCTCCTTCTCTCCTTCCTTCTCTTCTCCCGTCTGTTCTCGGGCCATTTCAGACCCATTTAGTGGGATAAGCATCTTGAGACAGACAGAGGGTTTCTGCTCTCTTTCAGAGGGAAGCAGGGAGAAGCAGGGAGAGGATATGGAGACTGGCATCGCTGCCTGCCCGCTCTCGAATACCAAACAGGGCCCGGTCATCTTAATATGCAATGTGGGGCAGAGCTAGAGATCAAAGGGAGAGACAGAGAGAGAGGCGTGTGTGTGTATATGTGTGTTTGTGTGTGTGCACGTGGTGTGTGTGCATGTGTGTATAGGAGTGTGTGCATGTCATCTCTCACCTCATCTAAATCTCCTTTCCTCCTCTCTCTCCACCTCTCTCTCCTCCCTCTCTCCTCCTCTCTCCACCTCTCTCCCCCTCTCTCTCCTCCCTATCTCGTCCTCTCTCTCCTCCCTATCTCCTCCCAATTCCTCCTCTCTCTCCTCCTCTCTCTCCTCCCTATTTCCTCCTCTCTCTCCTCCCTATTTCCTCCTCTCTCTCCTCCTCTCTCTCCTCCTCCTCCAGAGGAGAGGGGGAGGGAGGGATAGGGTTGGAGAGGGGGATGGAGGGATAGGGTTAGAGAGGGGGAGGGAGGGATAGGGTTGAAGAGGGGGATGGAGGGATAGGGTTGGAGATGGGGAGGGAAGGATAGGGTTGGAGAGGGGAGGGAGGGATAGGGTTGGAGAGGGGGAGGGAGGGATAGGGTTGGAGAGAGGGAGGCAGGGACAGGTTTGGAGATGGGGAGGGAGGGATAGGGTTGGAGAGAGGGAGGCAGGGACAGGGTTGGAGATGGGGAGGGAGGGATAGGGTTGGAGATGGGGAGGGACAGGGTTGGAGAGGGGAGGGAGGGATAGGGATGGAGAGGGGGAGGGAGGGATAGGGTTGGAGAGGGGGATGGAGGGATAGGGTTGGAGAGGGGAGGGGGAGGGAGGGATAGTGTTGGAGAGGGGTAGGGACGGATAGGGTTGGAGGGGTTAGGGAGGGATAGGGTTGGAGAGGGGAGGGAGGGATAGGGTTGGAGAGGGGAGGGAGGGATAGGGATGGAGAGGGGGAGGGAGGGATAGGGTTGGAGAGGGGGATGGAGGGATAGGGTTGGAGAGGGGGAGGGGGAGGGAGGGATAGTGTTGGAGAGGGGAGGGACGGATAGGGTTGGAGAGGGGGAGGGAGGGATAGGGTTGGAGAGGGGGAGGGAGGGATAGGGTTGGAGAGAGGGTTGGCAGGGACAGGGTTGGAGATGGGGAGGGAGGGATAGGGTTGGAGAGAGGGAGGCAGGGACAGGGTTGGAGATGGGAGGGAGGGATAGGGTTGGAGATGGGGAGGGACAGGGTTGGAGAGGGGGAGGGAGGGATAGGGATGGAGAGGGGGAGGGAGGGATAGGGTTGGAGAGGGGGATGGAGGGATAGGGTTGGAGATTTGGAGGGAGGGATAGGGTTGGAGAGGAGATGGAGGGAAAGGGTTGGAGATTGGGGAGGTAGGGATAGGGTTGGAAAGGGGGAGGGATGGATAGGGTTGGAGAGGGGGATGGAGGGATAGGGTTGGAGATGGGGAGGGAGGGATAGGGTTGGAGAGGGGGAGGGACGGACAGGGTTGGAGAGGGGGAGGGTGGGATAGGGTTGGAGATGGGGAGGGAGGGATAGGGTTGGAGAGGGGGAGGGAGGGATAGGGTTGGAGAGGGGAGGGAGGGATAGGGTTGGAGAGGGGGATGGAGGGATAGGGTTGGAGATGGGGAGGGAGGGATAGGGTTTGAGAGAGGGACGCAGGGACAGGGTTGGAGATGGGGAGGGAGGGATAGGGTTGGAGAGAGGGAGGCAGCTACAGGGTTGGAGATGGGGAGGGATAGGGTTGGAGAGGGGGGATAGGGTTGGAGATGGGGAGGGATAGGGTTGGAGAGGGGGAGGGAGGGATGGGGTTGGAGATGGGGAGGGAAGGATTTGGTTGGAGATGGGGAGGGATAGGGTTGGAGATGGTGAGGGATAGGGTTGGAGATGGTGAGGGAGGGATTTGGTTGGAGAGGGGGATGGAGGGATAGGGTTGGAGAGGGGGATGGAGGGATAGGGTTGGAGAGGGGGATGGAGGGATAGGGTTGGAAATGGGGAGGGAGGGATAGGGTTGGAGAGGGGGTGGAGGGATAGGGTTGGAGATGGGGAGGGAGGGATAGTGTTGGAGAGGGGGATGGAGGGATAGGGTTGGAGATGGGGAGGGAGGGAATGATAGGGTTGGATATGGGGAGGGAGGGATTTGGTTGGAGATGGGGAGGGATAGGGTTGGAGAGGGGGAGGGGAGGGAGGGATAGGGTTGGAGATGGGGAGGGAGGGATTGGGTTGGAGATTTGGAGGGATAGGGTTGGAGAGGGGGTGGAGGGATAGGGTTGGAGATGGGGAGGGAGGGATAGTGTTGGAGAGGGGATGGAGGGAAGGATAGGGTTGGATATGGGAAGGAGGGATTTGGTTGGAGATGGGGAGGGATAGGGTTGGAGAGGGGGAGGGGAGGGGGGATAGGGTTGGAGATGGGGAGGGAGGGATTGGGTTGGAGATTTGGAGGGATAGGGTTGGAGAGGGGGAGGGAGGGATTGGGTTGGAGATGGGGAGGGAGGGATAGGGTTGGAGAGGGGGAGGGAGGTATAGGGTTGGAGATGGAGAGGGAGGGATTGGGTTGGAGATGGAGAGGGAGGGATAGGGTTGGAGAAGGGGAGGGAGGGATAGGGTTGGAGAGGGGGAGGGAGGGATAGGGTTGGAGATGGGGAGGGAGGGATAGGGTTGGAGAGGGGGTGGAGGGATAGGGTTGGAGATGGGGAGGGAGGGATAGTGTTGGAGAGGGGGATGGAGGGATAGGGTTGGAGATGGGGAGGGAGGGATAGGGTTGGAGAGGGGGTGGAGGGAAGGATAGGGTTGGATATGGGGAGGGAGGGATTTGGTTGGAGATGGGGAGGGATAGGGTTGGAGAGGGGGAGGGGAGGGAGGGATAGGGTTGGAGATGGGGAGGGAGGGATTGGGTTGGAGATTTGGAGGGATAGGGTTGGAGAGGGGGAGGGAGGGATAGGGTTGGAGAGGGGGTGGAGGGATAGGGTTGGAGATGGGGAGGGAGGGATAGTGTTGGAGAGGGGGATGGAGGGAAGGATAGGGTTGGATATGGGTAGGGAGGGATTTGGTTGGAGATGGGGAGGGATAGGGTTGGAGAGGGAGAGGGGGAGGGGGATAGGGTTGGAGATGGGGAGGGAGGGATTGGGTTGGAGATTTGGAGGGATATGGTTGGAGAGGGGGAGGGAGGGATTGGGTTGGAGATGGGGAGGGAGGGATAGGGTTGGAGAGGGGGAGGGAGGTATAGGGTTGGAGATGGAGAGGGAGGGATTGGGTTGGAGATGGAGAGGGAGGGATAGGGTTGGAGAAGGGGAGGGAGGGATAGGGTTGGAGAGGGGGAGGGAGGGATAGGGTTGGAGAGGGGGAGGGAGCGATTGGGTTGGAGAGGGGAAGGGAAGGTGGGATAAGCAGAAAGAAATGGAAGAGAAAGAAAAGGGCAGAATGAGAGGGCAGATAATAAAAGATTAACGTCACGCTTCTCAGAGTGGTGGAATTTGAAAACCCTCTAGATCAAATTATTTATCTCTGTCAGTGGAGAGACAGAGAAAGGGAGAGAATAAAAGAAAGGAAATGGAAAAATAGGAAAGACTGAAATGAGGCCCTCTCGCACACTTTGATGGCAGTGTTGACAGACTAATATTACTGTGCGTGTGCGTTTGTATGAATATGTGTGTACCCGCTTGTGTGTGTGTGTGTGTGTGTGTGTGTGTGTGTGTGTGTGTGTGTGTGTGTGTGTGTGTGTGTGTGTGTGTGTGTGTGTGTGTGTGTGTGTGTGTGTGTGTGTGTGTGTGTGTGTGTGTGTGTGTGTGTGTGTGTGTGTGTGTGTGTGTGTGTGTGTGTGTGTGTGTGTGTGCGCGCGCGCGTGCACAGGTGTCTGAACCTCAAGGCTGTTTCTGCTGAGAAGAAAGAGAGGGCGAAGAAAAGAGGAAGAGAGAGTGATTAAACGAGTCCTGCACCTCTTTGATTCTTCTCTAATTTTCTGAGCAGAGAGAACAGTCCACCTACGCAGCCCTGTACACTCTACCTGTCTCACTCTCAATGGAGACAACACACACAGCACCTACACTCTCTCATACACTCCTCTGTCTTAAGTAAATACACACACATATAAATGTGCACACATATGTGCACTTACACAAAAACTCACAACTCCTTTGATTTCAGTTTCAATGGACATTCCTTTACATGTATACTGTTGCCTACGCGCCCCTCTCCCTCTCTCTCTCTCTCTCTCTCTCTCTCTCTCTCTCTCTCTCTCTCTCTCTCTCTCTCTCTCTCTCGACCCTAGGACACATTACACACATTCTCAATACACACTCACCTGAATAGACTGCTAAGATCACGACACACACACACACTCCCTTCTCATTAGCCCTGATTCCCCCTGAGTGACATCTTTAACAAAAGGATGCAGGGCTGCCGCCATGGCAACCATGCCTCCTTCATCTCTATGCAGCACCTCAGACTGTTTAGAGTACACAGTAAGTGATCTCTCCCGCTCTCTCTCTCTCTCTTTCTCCCTCACTCCCTCTAGCTATCTCTCTCCCTCTCCCTCTACCTCTGTCTCTCTCCCCCTCCACCTCGGTATTCCTCTACCCTTCTCTCTTTCCCTCTCTATCTTGTTATCATTCTATCCATCTCCCCTTCCATTTTAACCATCTTCTTCTCCATTTCCTCGCCCCTCTCTCTTTATGTCTATTTGATTATGTCTCCATCCCTTTCTTTCAAGTGCTATTGCTTTCCCTCATCTCATTCTCTCTCCCTCATCTCCTTCTCTCTCCCTCATCTCATTCTCTCTCCCTCATCTCATTCTCTCTCCCTCATCTCCTTCTCTTTCCCTCATCTCCTTCTCTCTCCCTCATCTCATTCTCTTTCCCTCATCTCCTTCTCTCTCCCTCATCTCATTCTCTCTCCCTCATCTCATTCTCTCTCCCTCATCTCATTCTCTCTCCCTCATCTCCTTCTCTCTCCCTCATCTCCTTCTCTTTCCCTCATCTCCTTCTCTCTCCCTCATCTCCTTCTCTCTCCCTCATCTCCTTCTCTCTCCCTCATCTCCTTCTCTTTCCCTCATCTCATTCTCTCTCCCTCATCTCATTCTCTCTCCCTCATCTCCTTCTCTCTCCCTCATCTCCTTCTCTCTCCCTCATCTCCTTCTCTCTCCCTCATCTCATTCTCTCTCCCTCATCTCATTCTCTCTCCCTCATCTCATTCTCTCTCCCTCATCTCCTTCTCTCTCCCTCATCTCATTCTCTTTCCCTCATCTCCTTCTCTCTCCCTCATCTCATTCTCTCTCCCTCATCTCATTCTCTCTCCCTCATCTCATTCTCTCTCCCTCATCTCCTTCTCTCTCCCTCATCTCCTTCTCTTTCCCTCATCTCATTCTCTCTCCCTCATCTCCTTCTCTTCTTTTCCCTCATCTCATTCTCTCTCCCTCATCTCATTCTCTCTCCCTCATCTCCTTCTCTTTCCCTCATCTCATTCTCTCTCCCTCATCTCCTTCTCTTTCCCTCATCTCCTTCTCTCTCCCTCATCTCATTCTCTCTCCTTCATCTCCTTCTCATCTCCTTCTCTTTCCCTCATCTCATTCTCTCTCCCTCATCTCCTTCTCTTTCCCTCATCTCCTTCTCTCTCCCTCATCTCCTTCTCTCTTCCCTCATCACCTTCTCTCTCCCTCATCTCATTCTCTCTCCTTCATCTCCTTCTCTCTCCCTCATCTCATTCTCTCTCCCTCATCTCCTTCTCTCTCCCTCATCTCCTTCTCTTTCCCTCATCTCATTCTCTCTCCCTCATCTCATTCTCTCTCCCTCATCTCCTTCTCTTTCCCTCATCTCATTCTCTCTCCCTCATCTCATTCTCTCTCCCTCATCTCCTTCTCTTTCCCTCATCTCATTCTCTCTCCCTCATCTCCTTCTCTTTCCCTCATCTCCTTCTCTCTCCCTCATCTCATTCTCTCTCCTTCATCTCCTTCTCATCTCCTTCTCTTTCCCTCATCTCATTCTCTCTCCCTCATCTCCTTCTCTTTCCCTCATCTCCTTCTCTCTCCCTCATCTCCTTCTCTCTTCCCTCATCACCTTCTCTCTCCCTCATCTCATTCTCTCTCCTTCATCTCCTTCTCTCTCCCTCATCTCCTTCTCTCTCCCTCATCTCCTTCTCTCTCCCTCATCTCCTTCTCTCTCCCACATCTCCTTCTCTCTCCCTCATCTCATTCTCTCTTCCCTCATCTCCTTCTCCTTATCTCTTCCCTCATCTCCTTCTCCTTATCTCTTCCCTCATCTCCTTCTCCTTATCTCTTCCCTCATCTCCTTCTCCTTATCTCTTCCCTCATCTCCTTCTCCTTCTCTCTTCCCTCATCTCCTTCTCCTTATCTCTTCCCTCGTCTCCTTTTCCTTCTCTCATCTCCTTATCTCTTCCCTCATCTCCTTATCTCTTCCCTCATCTCCTTCTCCTTATCTCTTCCCTCATCTCCTTATCTCTTCCCTCATCTCCTTATCTCTTCCCTCATCTCCTTCTCCTTATCTCTTCTCTCATCTCTTCCCTCATCTCCTTCTCCTTATCTCTTCCCTCATCTCTTCCCTCATCTCCTTATCTCTTCCCTCATCTCCTTCTCCTTATCTCTTCCCTCATCTCCTTATCTCTTCCCTCATCTCCTTCTCCTTATCTCTTCCCTCATCTCTTCCCTCATCTCCTTCTCCTTATCTCTTCCCTCATCTCCTTATCTCTTCCCTCATCTCCTTCTCCTTATCTCTTCCCTCATCTCCTTATCTCTTCCCTCATCTCCTTATCTCTTCCCTCATCTCCTTCTCCTTATCTCTTCCCTCATCTCCTTATCTCTTCCCTCATCTCCTTCTCCTTATCTCTTCCCTCATCTCTTCCCTCATCTCCTTCTCCTTATCTCTTCCCTCATCTCCTTATCTCTTCCCTCATCTCCTTCTCCTTATCTCTTCCCTCATCTCCTTATCTCTTCCCTCATCTCCTTATCTTTTCCCTCATCTCCTTCTCTCTGTCTACTGTTTACAGGTCATCTCTTATATTCCTGTGTCTGTTGCAAGAGATTCTACTTTCCAGTCAGTGGTTACTGTAAGACAGTGTATGTACTGTATGTGTGTGTGTGTGCGCATATGCGTGTGTGGATGTGAGGGTTACAAGAGTCTCTCATATCTAGGCCACAGGAGTCCACAGCAACCAGTGTGTCTTGTGTCGTAGCAAATCAGCTGCACACTGCCCCCCTCCCACCCCCCTAGTCTGAGGAGAGAGTAGAGGCTAAGAATAGACCACCATGGAAGTGGTGTCTTTTCGCCCTCTGCCTCCTCTCCTATTCCTCCTCCA
>NW_025745025.1:133159-235659 GCF_021184085.1 Oncorhynchus gorbuscha
TCTCCCTCTCCCTCTCCCTCTCCCTCTCCCTCTCTCTCTCCCTCCTCTCTCTCTCTCCCTCTCCCTCTTCCTCTCCCTGTCCCTCTCCCTGTCCCTGTCCCTGTCCCTCTCCCTCTCCCTCTCCCTCCCTGTCCCTGTCCCTGTCCCTCTCCCTCTCCCTCTCCCTCTCTCTCTCTCCCTCTCCCTCTCCCTCTCCTCTCTCTCTGTCCCTCTCCCTCTCCCTCTCCCTCTCCCTCTCCCTCCCTCTCTGTCCCTCTCCCTCTCCCTCTCCCTCTCCCTGTCCCTGTCCCTGTCCCTGTCCCTGTCCCTCTCCCTCTCCCTCTCCCTCTCTCTCTCCCTCTCCCTCTCCCTCTCCTCTCCCTCTCCCTCTCCCTCTCCTCTCCCTCTCTCCTCTCCCTCTCCCTCTCCCTCTCCCCTCCCCTCTCCCTGTCCCTCTCCCTCTCCCTCTCCCTCTCCCTCTCCCTCTCCCTCTCCCTCTCCCTCTCCCTGTCCCTGTCCCTGTCCCTCTCCCTCTCCCTCTCCCTCTCCCTGTCCCTGTCCCTCTCCCTCTCCCTCTCCCTCTCCCTCTCCCTCTCCCTCTCTCTGAGAATGTGGGGGACCCGCTAGACATGTATTAAATAGTCAGCTGTTCTTGGGTGTTCTCTAGGTTATCTAAAGAGTGATGTATGTATTTACAGTATATTAACAAGACAGCGTACCTTTTAGTGAACCAGAACTGTATATCCTGGCATTTCAAACCAACATGAGTGTATCTATGGTATCTACATAACATCACTATGATGATAATTACCATCATTATCGTCATCCTCAGCAGAAGCAGCAGATCCCCATTGATGAGGATGATGATGACGATCAATGCCATACCAAGTATACCAATCCAGCAGTTGATACTGATAATGTTAAAGATACTGTATACTGTACATCAAGCGGTGACTGGGACTTGGCTGTTGTATTTTGATGGGTGTTGCACAGCATTTAGGAAGTAACCTAATAGAAGATGGGAATAAATAATGTCCTACATTGGGTTCATAAAGTACTGTACTCAGCGCCACCTGTCGTGGACAGTGTCGACTCTATAGGCCGAACCCTAACCCAGTGTTCTGTGCCACCTGTTGTGGACAGTGTCGACCCCATAGGCCGAACCCTAACCTATTGTTCTGTGCCACCTGTCGTGCACAGTGTTGACCCTATAGGCCGAACCCTAACCTATTGTTCTGTGCCACCTGTCGTGGTCAGTGTGAACTCTATAGGCCGAACCCTAACCCAGTGTTTTGTGCCACCTGTCGTGGTCAGTGTCGACTCTATAGGCCGAACCCTAACCCAGTGTTCTGTGCCACCTGTCGTGGTCAGTGTGAACTCTATAGGCTGAACCCTAACCCTGTGTTCTGTGCCACCTGTCGTGGTCAGTGTCGACTCTATAGGCCGAACCCTAACCCAGTGTTCTGTGCCACCTGTCGTGGACAGTGTCGACCCTATAGGCCGAACCCTAACCCAGTGTTCTGTACCACCTGTCGTGGACAGTGTCGACTCTATAGGCCGAACCCTAACCCAGTGTTCTGTACCACCTGTCGTGGACAGTGTCGACTCTATAGGCCGAACCCTAACCCAGTGTTCTGTGCCACCTGTCGTGGACAGTGTCGACTCTATAGGCCGAACCCTAACCCTGTGTTCTGTACCACCTGTCGTGGACAGTGTCCTCAGTAACCCTGTGTTCTGTGCCACCTGTCGTGGACAGTGTCGACTCTATAGGCCGAACCCTAACCCTGTGTTCTGTGCCACCTGTCGTGGACAGTGTCGACTCTATAGGCCGAACCCTAACCCTGTGTTCTGTGCCACCTGTCGTGGACAGTGTCGACTCTATAGGCCGAACCCTAACCCTGTGTTCTGTGCCACCTGTCGTGGACAGTGTCGACCCTATAGGCCGAACCCTAACCCAGTGTTCTGTGCCACCTGTCGTGGACAGTGTTGACCCTATAGGCCGAACCCTAACCCAGTGTTCTGTGCCACCTGTCGTGGACAGTGTCGACTCTATAGGCCGAACCCTAACCCTGTGTTCTGTGCCACCTGTCGTGGACAGTGTTGACCCTATAGGCCGAACCCTAACCCCGTGTTTAGTGCCATGGAGAGCCCTAAACTTTAAAAAGCCATACCTACGCTTATTCTACTTCAGTGTCTTTATGGTTCCTATAAAGGTGATGTAAGCATGTGTACAGTATGTATGAAAACAAAACACAAAACAAGTGCAGGTTGATACAGTCGAAGAAATAAATATATACCAAAAATAAAACTACAAAGAGGCATGCCCAAACTAAAGACTCAAAACCAAACGAAAGGCCTAATGGCCCTCACACAAACTACAGTAGCAGCCTCACGGCTCTGCCAGCGGGGAGCCAGACTGACGATCAACCTAGTTGGCGGCACCTGATTTGCTTATCAAGGCTTCCTGGCGGACTGGCTAGTGGAGTAGAAAACTTGAAAATAAAGGAGAGCCACACACTCTAGGAGCTCAGATGCAAAAATGTAATATCCAAAGTTTCTACGGGTAAGCTGTCTTCATCAGGGTATAATCACAAACACTGCAGGGTGACTCTTTATATAGTGTCAAAAGACACACAGGTGTCTGTAATCATGGCCAAGAGTGGCCTTATATCATTGGTTAATTCTCAAATATTAAAATGGCATACAAAGGACAGCATACAAAAAACGCATGGATAGCTGAAGAGGGTGCCTCCTCGCTGAAGAGGGTGCCTCTTCCTGTTCGGGCGGGGCTCAGCGGTCGTCATCACCGGCCTATTAGCTGCCATCGATTCTTTTTCCGTTTGTGTTGGTTAGTGGTTAATTGGGTACACCTGTTTTGTATTAGGGTTTGTTTGTAGGGTATTTAAGGGCACTAGGCCCGCTGGGTATTTTGTGCGGGCTTGTTTTTTGTTACTCTGTGTTTGATGGTGTGATTTGTTTTCTTATCTTTATTCTCTGGTCTTTTTTGTCCTGTTGTTTTGGACTGGCAACCTATATACGCCCTGTGTGTTGGCGTGATCATTTTCGGTTGCACCGGTGTAATAAATTTGATAAACGACAGAACCCTGCTCTCTGCGCCTGATTCCATCCACCACTCATTTCGTAACGGATTGGTACGGCGATGGATCAGATGATGGAGAGGATGGAACGATGGGAGAGGAGTGGTCTACCGACGTCTATCTCAGCTCTCCCACTGCCGACACCACCTTCAACACCTACTCCACCTACGTCGTCCTCTGGGTCCAGCGCACTGGGTGCCAGGGATTTTTGCTCCAGCTAGAGCTCTACCTGGCTACCGTGCATCCGGCTCCCTCGGGTGAGGAGAGTGTGGGCCTCCTCGTCTCCTGTTTAACGGGCAAGGCCCTGGACTGGAACAGTCCAGACTCGGCTCGGGACAACTACCTGGAGTTCACCTGCCGTTACCGAGCTGTGTTCGATCATGACTTTGCGTTGGAGTTTAGGACCCTAGCTGCTGGTGCTGGGTGGAATGTCAGGGCCCTGATGGACCATTACCGGTCTAGTCTCCGGGAGGATGTCCGCTGGGAGCTAGCTTGCAGAGACACAACTCTCTCCCTGGATGAACTTATAGACATGTCTATTCGATTGGACAACCTGCTAGCTGCCCGCGGGTGTTCAGAAGGGGTCCTGTTAATTCCACCTTCCAGCTCTCCCACTCCCACTCAGATGGAGTTGGGAGGAGCTGCATCTAGGGGGACCAGAGGGGGCTCCTCCTGCTCCTGTTGTGGACGGAGAGGACACACTTCGGACCGGTGTTGGAGGAGTCCCTCTGGGAGTCGAGATGGTCGGCGGAACACTCCTCGTCCACCCCAGGTGAGTAAGCACCAAACTCACTCAGAGCTCCCTGTTGGTCACATGTTTTTGTTAATTTTTTTCCCTGCGTTTTTCCCCTCTCTTCAGCATAAGGCACTAGTCGATTCAGGCGCAGTTGGGAGTTTTATGGATTGTGGACTCGCCCGTAAATTGGGCATTCCGTTAGTGCAGATAGACCCACCTATCCCCGTGCACTCCTTAGATAGCCGACCGTTAGGGTCAGGGCTGGTCAGGGAGGCCACGATTCCGCTGGACATGGTAACGCAGGGGAATCATAGGGAGAGGATCAGTTTCTACCTTATTGATTCACCTGGGTTCCCGGTGGTGTTGGGGGTTCCCTGGCTGGCTATTCACAATCCCGTTATTTTCTGGAAACAGGGCGCTCTTAAGGGGTGGTCAGACGAGTGTTCAGAGAGGTGTATAGGAGTTTCCATCGGTGCCACGACGGTGGAGAGTCCAGACCAGATTTCCACTGTGCGCATTCCCCCGAAAATGCTGATTTGGCTATCGCTTTTAGTAAGAAGAAAGCGACCAAATTACCACCTCATCGACGGTGGGATTGCGTGATAAACCTCCAGGAGAACGCTGCACTTCCCCGGAGTCATGTGTACCCACTGTCACAGGAGGAGACGTTGGCTATGGAGACATATGTCACGGAAGCTCTGAGACAGGGGTACATTCGGCCCTCCATGTCACCCGTCTCCTCGAGTTTCTTTTTTGTGAGGAAAAAGGAGGGAGGTCTGCGTCCGTGCATTGATTATCGAGGTCTCAATTCGATCACAGTGGGTTTTAGTTATCCGCTACCTCTCATCGCTACGGCGGTGGAATCATTCCACGGAGCGCGTTTCTTCACAAAACTGGACCTCAGGAGCGTGTATAATCTGGTGCGTATTCGGGGAGGAGACGAGTGGAAAACAGCATTTAGTACCACATCAGGCCACTATGAGTACCTCGTCATGCCGTATGGGTTGAAGAATGCTCCAGCCGTCTTCCAATCCTTTATAGATGAGATTCTTAGGGACTTGCACGGGCAGGGTGTGGTAGTCTATATTGATGACATCTTGATTTATTCTACCACACGCGCCGCGCATGTTTCCTTGGTGCGCAGGGTTCTTGGGCGACTGCTGGAGCATGACCTATACGTCAAGGCTGAGAAATGTGTGTTCTCCAAATCAGCCGTTTCCTTCCTGGGTTATCGCATTTCCAGCTCGGGGATGATGATGGAGTGTGACCGTGTTAACGCTGTGCGTAATTGGCCGACTCCGACCACGGTAAAGGAGGTGCAGCGGTTTTTAGGGTTTGCCAATTACTATCGGAGGTTTATCCAGGGTTTTGGTCAAGTAGCGGCGCCCATTACCTCACTGCTGAAGGGGGGACCAGTGCGTCTGCGGTGGTCAGCAGAGGCTGATGGAGCCTTCAACCAGTTGAAGGTACTGTTCACCGGGAGCTCCCGTGTTGGCGCATCCGGACCCTTCGTTAGCATTCATAGTGGAGGTGGATGCATCCGAGGCTGGAGTTGGAGCCGTGCTGTCTCAGCGCTCGGGCACGCCACCGAAGCTCCGTCCCTGCGCTTTCTTTTCTAAGAAGCTGGGTCCGGCGGAGCGGAACTATGATGTGGGGGATCGGGAGTTACTAGCTATGGTAAAGGACCTGAAGGTGTGGAGACACTGGCTTGAGGGGGCTAAACACCCTTTTCTCATCTGGACTGACCACCGTAATCTGGAGTATATTCGAGAAGCGAGGAGACTGAATCCACGTCAGGCTAGGTGGGCCATGTTCTTTACACGTTTTAGATTTACGATCTCTTACAGACCAGGTTCCCTCAACACTAAAGCAGACTCGCTGTCCCGTCTCTATGACACCGAGGACCGGTCCATCGAACCCACTCCCATCCTTCCAGCCTCTCGGCTGTTGGCCCCAGTGGTATGGGAGGTGGACGCGGACATCGAGCGGGCGTTGAGGGTTGAACCTGTGCCTATACAGTGTCCAACTGGTCGGAGTTACGTACCGCTTGGTGTCCGTGATAAATTGATTCGGTGGGCTCACACACTACCGTCTGCGGGTCATCCGGGGATTGATAGGACAGTGCGGGGTCTTAGGGGGAAATACTGGTGGCCCACTTTAGCTAGGGATGTGAGGCTCTATGTCTCCTCCTGTTCGGTATGCGCCCAGAGTAAGGCTCCTAGGCACCTTCCTAGAGGGAAGTTACAGCCCCTCCCTGTTCCACAACGGCCATGGTCCCATCTCTCGGTAGATTTCCTTACTGATCTTCCCCCATCTCAGGGGAACACTACCGTTCTGGTCGTTGTGGATCGGTTCTCTAAGTCCTGCCGTCTCCTCCCATTGCCTGGTTTTCATATGGCCCTACAGACTGCAGAGGCTCTATTTACCCACGTCTTCCGGCACTATGGGGTTCCAGAGGATATAGTCTCCGATCGGGGTCCCCAGTTCACGTCCCGGGTTTGGAAGGCGTTTATGGAGCGTCTGCGGATCTCGGTCAGCCTTACCTCTGGTTATCACCCCGAAAGTAATGGGCAGGTGGAGAGAGTAAACCAGGAAGTGGGTAGGTTTCTGAGGTCGTATTGCCAGGACCGGCCAGGAGAATGGGCGAGGTACGTTCCGTGGGCAGAATTGGCCCAGAACTCTCTTCGGCAGTGGAGGAGTGGGTACAGCGCTCTAGAGAGACCTGGCGGGCAGTCCAGGATTCTCTCAGGCAGGCCAGTGAACGGCAGAAGAGAGACGCTGACCGCCACCGCAGTGAGGCCCCAGTGTTCGCACCAGGGGACAGGGTCTGGCTCTCGACCCGAAACCTGCCCCTCCGCCTGCCCTGCCGGAAGCTGGGGCCGCAGTATGTGGGGCTATTTAAAGTCCTGAGGAGGATAAACGAGGTTTGTTATAGATTGCAACTTCCCTCTTATTATCGCATTAACCCCTCGTTTCATGTGTCTCTCTTCAGGCCGGTGGTAGCTGGTCCCCTACAAGACAATGAGGTACCGGAGGTCCCTCCACCCCCCCTGGACATCGAGGGGTCCCCGGCGTACACAGTACTAGCTATTCTGGACTCGAGACGCCGGGTGAGGGGTCTGCAGTACCTCGTGGACTGGGAGGGGTATGGTCCGGAGGAGAGGTGCTGGGTACCGGGGAGGGACATTTTAGATCCTTCCCTCTTGAGGGATTTCCACTGCCTCCACCTGGATCGCCCCGCGCCTCGTCCTCCGGGTCGTCCTCGAGGCCGGGGTCGGCGCGCTGCGGGAGCCGCGCGTCAGGGTGGGGGTACTGTCACGAACCTCGCTGAAGAGGGTGCCTCTTCCTGTTCGGGCGGGGCTCGGCGGTCGTCGTCACCGGCCTATTACCTGCCATCGATTCTTTTTCCATTTGTGGGAAGGTCGACGACATCCGATCCTCGTTTGCTAAGTCAAACGACACCGCTGGTTCTGCTCACACTGCCCTACCCTGTGCTCTGACCTCTTTCTCCCCTCTCTCTCCAGATGAAATCTCGCGTCTTGTGACGGCCGGCCGCCCAACAACCTGCCCGCTTGACCCTATCCCCTCCTCTCTTCTCCAGACCATTTCCGGAGACCTTCTCCCTTACCTCACCTCGCTCATCAACTCATCCCTGACCGCTGGCTACGTCCCTTCCGTCTTCAAGAGAGCGAGAGTTGCACCCCTTCTGAAAAAACCTACACTCGATCCCTCCGATGTCAACAACTACAGACCAGTATCCCTTCTTTCTTTTCTCTTCAAAACTCTTGAATGTGCCGTCCTTGGCCAGCTCTCCCGCTATCTCTCTCAGAATGTCCTTCTTGATCCAAATCAGTCAGGTTTCAAGACTAGTCATTCAACTGAGACTGCTCTGCTCTGTATCACGGAGGCGCTCCGCACCGCTAAAGCTAACTCTCTCTCCTCTGCTCTCATCCTTATAGACCTATCGGCTGCCTTCGATACTGTGAACCATCAGATCCTCCTCTCCACCCTCTCCGAGTTGGGCATCTCCGGCGCGGCCCACGCTTGGATTGCGTCCTACCTGACAGGTCGCTCCTACCAGGTGGCGTGGCGAGAATCTGTCTCCTCACCACGCGCTCTCACCACTGGTGTCCCCCAGGGCTCTGTTCTAGGCCCTCTCCTATTCTCGCTATACACCAAGTCACTTGGCTCTGTCATAACCTCACATGGCCTCTCCTATCAATGCTATGCAGACGACACACAATTAATCTTCTCCTTTCCCCCTTCTGATGACCAGGTGGCGAATCGCATCTCTGCATGTCTGGCAGACATATCAGTGTGGATGACGGATCACCACCTCAAGCTGAACCTCTGCAAGACGGAGCTGCTCTTCCTCCCGGGGAAGGACTGCCCGTTCCATGATCTCGCCATCACGGTTGACAACTCCATTGTGTCCTCCTCCCAGAGCGCTAAGAACCTTGGCGTGATCCTGGACAACACCCTGTCGTTCTCAACTAACATCAAGGCGGTGGCCCGTTCTTGTAGGTTCATGCTCTACAACATCCGCAGAGTACGACCCTGCCTCACACAGGAAGCGGCGCAGGTCCTAATCCAGGCACTTGTCATCTCCCGTCTGGATTACTGCAACTCGCTGTTGGCTGGGCTCCCTGCCTGTGCCATTAAACCCCTACAACTCATCCAGAACGCCGCAGCACGTCTGGTGTTCAACCTTCCCAAGTTCTCTCACGTCACCCCGCTCCTCCTCTCTCTCCACTGGCTTCCAGTTGAAGCTCGCATCCGCTACAAGACCATAGTGCTTGCCTACGGAGCTGTGAGGGGAACGGCACCTCAGTACCTCCAGGCTCTGATCAGGCCCTACACCCAAACAAGGGCACTGCGTTCATCCACCTCTAGCCTGCTCGCCTCCCTACCACTGAGGAAGTACAGTTCCCGCTCAGCCCAGTCAAAACTGTTCGCTGCTCTGGCCCCCCAATGGTGGAACAAACTCCCTCACGATGCCAGGACAGCGGAGTCAATCACCACCTTCCGGAGACACCTGAAATCCCACCTCTTTAAGGAATACCTAGGATAGGATAAGTAATCCTTCTCACTCCCCCCCCCTCTTTTAAGATTTAGATGCACTATTGTAAAGTGACTGTTCCACTGGATGTCATAAGGTGAATGCACCAATTTGTAAGTCGCTCTGGATAAGAGCGTCTGCTAAATGACTTAAATGTAAATGTAATGTAAATGTGTTGGTTAGTGGTTAATTGGGTACACCTGTTTTGTATTAGGGTTTGTTTGTAGGGTATTTAAGGGCACTAGGCCCACTGTGTATTGTGTGCGGGCTTGTTTTTTGTTACTCTGTGTTTGATGGTGTGATTTGTTTTCTTATCTTTATTCTCTGGTCTTTTTTGTCCTGTTGTTTTGGACTGGCAACCTATATACGCCCTGTGTGTTGGCGTGATCATTTTCGGTTGCACCGGTGTAATAAATTTGATAAATGACAGAACCCTGCTCTCTGCGCCTGATTCCATCCACCACTCATAGTTATTCGTCACAATAGCATACAATCATAGATTCATTTTAGACTACACAAGCTTACAAACAAAGACAATGGCAAAAGTCACAATAATCACAAGAATGGCTTCAGATCTAAGTCTACGTTGAGACCGAAGGGATCAAGGGTCTATAAAATTAAAGTACCAGGCAGTCTCTTATTTAAACAATACATTTTCAAGGTCACCCCCTCTCCTAGGGAGGGTGACATGTTCGATGCCAATATAATACAGAGACAAAAACGTGGGGTTCGCTTCCAAAAAGTGGGCCGCAAATGGGTAAGTCGAGTTTTTACACCTAATGGTGCGACGATGCTCTGAGATTCGTACTTTTAATTTGCGTTTTGTTTTACCCACATCATTTTGACCACAAAGACAAGTTATAAGATAAGTAACTGCCTTAGTGGAGCACATAATAACACCTTTGATTGGGATCGATTTCCCTGAGCTATGCTCGTGACCTGGTTGATGCTGCCACTGTTGTGGAAAATATTGACTTAAATACTTCTCAGATACCGGAGCTTGTGAATTCAAATAGACTTTATTACAGAGAGTAACAAAGCCGAGCAATTCCATGGAAGAACTGAATCTTCATTCTTTGGTTTTTATACAGTCTTACACTTACATAATATCATCACTCTGCTTTACAAATATTGTCTTACTTAATTATTGGCTCTGACATGGGAGGAAAGATTCTGTTGATGGAGTGACATGCATATTCCTACGTGTGCCTATCACTGACTAGCTAATGTTCCTGTCCAAAGGTCTTCACAAGTTCAGACCGATGTTGTCTATGTATGATTAACCCATGTGCATCTCCAGTAGCTTTCACAAGATCAGACATGGCCCAGACCAGACATGTCTTGATGGTTTACTTTGCCTAATCCACACAGATACTGCTTACATTCTGTTTTTTACATGTCCATTGGTCAATTCAATGTTGATCCAGCTTTGCACACTCACATGGGCTCAGCCTTCATTCTGTTAACACGTCTAATATTTAAACTTATATCAATTTTTCTTTCTACTTCAAAGAGAACAGTATAGTTACTGAGATTCACCAGATGACTGAAAAATCCTCCCACACTACCTGGGGATGGAGTGTGGAAGTGTATCATGCTAATGTATTTGTCTATGTCCTAACACAAACATTCCCCCCCATTTCATAACAATATGCATATTCATATGGATCTCTGTTAACACAAGATGTTATGTACTGGTAGCCATTTGTTATGACACAGTCAACACATATAATAGAAGCTTTACACGGTACAGTACTGCCATAGAGTCATCACAGTTGTGGAAAGTTACCTGAGAAGCTAAAAATATAATTATCTTTCAAACTGTTAAATATACCATGCAATGGTGGAGTACGCCTTTCCATCCCCCATTACCATTCATGATCTTCTCACACTCTGGTCCCCTGAGATCTGAATGATCTCCTTCACCTCTGGGAGCCCGTTTTGTTCGGGACCACCGTCATCCTCACCGTCTTCCGACAGTTCCAGCTGGTTCGTCTTCCCAAAGTTTTATACTAGTTTTAACAAAAGTCACTGCTTATTTTAACCCAGGGGCATGGCTATTGAGTGACTTGAATCTCTGGTGAAACTGGTGAAATCGGCGATCGCTAGTTCTAAGGAGATGGAACACATATGACTATGTTCCAAATGGTACCTTATTCCCTATACACTAAATATATCAAACATTAGGAACACCTTCCTAATGTTTAGTTTCACTCCCCTTTTGTCCTCACAACAGTCTCAATTCGTCAGGGAATTGACTCTATATGGTGTCGAAAGTGTTCCACAACACAGGAGGCTGCTGAAGGGAGGACAGCTCATAATAATGGCTGGAATGGAGCAAATGGAATGGCATCAACCACCTGGAAACCATGTGTTGGATGTATTTGTTACCATTCCATTTATTCTGCTCCAGTCAGTAGAACGAGTCCGTTCACCCCAATTAAGGTGCCACCAACCTCCTGTGTTCCATAAGAATGATGGCCCATGTTGACTCCAATGTGTCCATGTGTCTATGTATGCGGATGACTCCACACTATACACATCAGCTACTGCAGTGAGTGAAAACACTGCTACACTTAACAAAGAGCTGCCCAGTCGTGTATTACAACTGGCCCAGAATAAGGAAGCATGGCTGGCCCTTAAATGTACACGTAGAGTTAACATTAGTAATATGCAGGACATGTCAATCTCTCATGGCTCAAAGTAGAGGAGAGATTGACTTCATCACTACTTGTACTTACGAGAAGTATTGACATGTTGAATGCACTGAACTGTCTGTTTAAACTAATAGCACACAGCTCAGACAACCATGCATATCCCACAAGACATGCCACCAGAGGTCTATTCACAGTTCCCAAGTTCAGAACAGATTATGGGAGGTACACAGTACAACATAGAGTCATGCAGTGGTGTAAAAAGTACCCAATTGTCATGCTTGAGTAAAAGGAAAGAGTCTGCCAGATCAGAGGCAGTAGGGATGACTAGAGATGTTCTCTTGATAAGTGTGTGAATTGGACCATTTTCCTGTCCTGCTAAGCATTCAGAATGTAATGTAATTACTTTTGGGTATCAGGGAAAATGTATGAAGTAAAAAGTACATTATTCTTTTTAGGAATATAGTGAAGTAAAAGTAAAACAAATATATAAATAGTAAAGTACAGATACCCTAAAAAACTACTTAAGTTGTACTTTCAAGTATTTTTTACTTAAGTACTTTGCACAACTGGAGCCATGGCTACATGGAACTCTATTCCACATCAAGTAAGTCATACAAGCAGTATGACTTTTAAAACTATAAAAATACATATTATGGAACAGCGAGGCCTGTGAAGAGTCACACACAGAGGTACAAACACACACATACAAACAAATAACATACACAATAAACACACATGTACACCTGGATAGTGTACAGCAGTAGAGTAGTGGATGGAGGAAACACACAATGTATTGTGAAATCTGTTGTAAATTGTATTTTAATGTTAATTTTTTAATTATAATGTATGTTACTGCCTTCATTTTTGTTGGGCCCAGGAGGAGCTAATGGGACTAAAGGGGTTCCATAATAAATGCAAACACAAATGCTTTTCACAGATTTGTCAAGTTGGCTGGATGTCCTTTGGGTGGTAGACAATTCTTGATACACACAGGAAACTGTTGAGCATGAAAACCAGCAGCGTTGCAGTTCTTGGCACAAACCAGTGTGCCTGTCACCTACCATACTCCGTTCAAAGTCACTTAAATATTTTGTCTTGCCCATTCACCCTCTGAATGGCACAGATACACAATCCAAGTCTCAATTGTATCAATGCTTAAAAATCCTTATTTAACCTGTCTCCTCCCTTTCATCTACACTGATTGAAATTGATTTAACAGGTGACATCAATAAGGGATCATAGCTTTCACCTGGTCAGTCTATGTCATGGAAGGAGCATATTTTGTATCCTTAAGAGTATAGTGCCTTGGACAATAGTAAAGTGTGATGGGCTGTCATCAAGAGGAAATGAACTAACCATTTTTTAAACAGTTTTGCACGCTATGCTGTCCCTTCCCTGGTATGGCTGCAACACGATGATGGTGGTGAATATGTTCATAAACATCCAATGCTGTTTACATAACACACATAAACTACTCACTCATATCCAATTAGTGATGGCTGACGATGTTACTGATACTGTCTGATAGCCAGTCTGAAGTAACTTCTTAGCTGTAGACACTTCTTGATGGCCCTTCGACAAGGGGCCCTTTTAGATCTTGGGTTGGTGTAAGTATGTTGTCTATTAGCTACGACCATATAACTGACACATACAACTATCCAAACCATTCAGACCTACAGGGGCCATTTAGAAGATTGTAGAAGATGCAGTCGGGGTTGGGTGAACTGCAGTGGGGTCGCGGAAATTTTTTGAGAAAGATCATTTGGAAAAATGTAATTTGATTGAGAAACTTTATTTATTGGTTTCTTTTCATTTTGATAAGAAATTAAAATGCAATAAATTGAAGGTTATTTGTTGATTTAGAAATATACATCTACTGATTTTAAGGTTGTGTCATTAGATTTGGGGTGTGGTGGGGTAGGTTCGGGAGAAATTCTCGGGGGAAAAAATGGGGACCCCGCTGAAAAAGTCACCACTGATTTACGGCTCTTTGCAATCCGTATTGCGGAAGGTCATCATTACAGCGTGATTGAAATTTAAAGACAATCGCCGATTGGACCAACATGTGCAGAGTTCACTATGACTGCAGTCTCCTCGAACGCGGGTTAGCGAGTGTTAACCGTGAATGCAGACTCCGCTAACATGAGTTAGCAAAGACTGCGTTCACGGTAAACGCGGCACATGTCGGCTCAATCGGAAATAACCTTTACATTTCTATTGAGCAACCTGTAATGCTTCAACAATACAGACTGAATTGAGCCCTTAGTCATTTTGAGGATGTACCCACATCACCACCGGCCAATTCTCACTACCTAGTATTGGCTGCCATCATGTGGTATATTAAGTACTGTTTGGTAATGTCCTTGGTGTTACATGAGTCATGGTTACATACAGTATCTATGAATACGTCTGTGACATTATGTTTTATTGAGAAGCCGATGCTGTCTATATGCTGTGTGGGCACTAAATGGATTAGCGACAAGTAGCTGGTGAATTCCAGCCATTCTTCGCTCCTCCTAACTCTTTAGATTAGCAGAGGAAATACTGTATGGTCAGTAAGACCATGATGATGTGCCTAAAATAAGTAGAACACTCATAATACTATGTTTATCGTAGTGAATGCCTAAGGTTTTGAATATATATGTCCAAGCTGATGCATTTATCAAACATGCATTGCTCAAGAATTAAACTGTATAGTTCCAAGATAATACAAAGAGATAATCAAATATGTGAAAACGATTAGAATTTCAAACAAGAAAGGCAAACATTTTAAAGGCAACAATTTATTTCACATAATTCTTTTTATAGATAACCAAACGGAGAGCGTCTGAATTATCTGACTTTTAAAATCAAATTCTGAACCTATTCAATGTCTCCATAGTATGTGCACGCATTGCATTGAGTATGAAGGAGGTTCTTATATATAAAAAAGGCCAAACAGCCTTGTTTAAAAAAAATCAGTATTGAGACAGTAATGTTGATTACACATTTTAGAGATTCACATTTAGACCTGACAGTTTTCCCTTTCATAGATAGATAGGCATCATTGGAAAAGACAACGGGAGGAAACAGACCCTTACCCCCAACTAGCCAACTCATGGGCCCAATCCCAAATAGATCCCTAGACCCTATGCACTTGTGGAGAACTGAGTGGATTTGACAGGTGTAAGCAATATGGTAATACCTTGTCCTTTTATCTGCTACAGGGAAGTTTCTCCATATTGCTTCTATCAATCAAATCCTCTCCAATCTCACCAAGTGCATAGGGTGTAGGGGTCCTTTAGTGATTGGGCCTATTCCCCCCTCCCAACCCCCTTTCCCAAACTGAAGGTGAGAATAGAGAACCGATACATAGACAAAACACCAGTCAACTCATCTCTAAACACCAAAGACAGTAGAAGAAACCCAACATACCTCCTCGTTTTTAACAGACACTCCATCTCCACCCCTGTGAACTTTCAAGTTTTCAAATCTGGGCCTCGTCTACTCTCCGGCTACCCCTCCGTTACATCAATGTACTGAATCTTAGGTTTACAACAAAGCTATGGTACACTACATGACCAAAGGTATGTGGACACCTGCTCGTCGAACATCTCATTCCAAAACCGTGGGCATTAATATGGAGTTTGTCCTCCCTTTGCTGCTATAACAGCCTTCACTCTTCTGGGAACGCTTTCGAATAGATGTTGGAACATTGCTGCAGGAACTTGCTTCCATTCAGCCACAAGTGCATTAGTGAGATCGGGCACTGATGTTGGGCGATTAGACCAGGCTCGCAGTCAGTGTTCTAAATCATCCCAAAGGTGTTCGATGGGGTTGAGGTCAGGTCTCTGTGCAGGCCAGTTTTCCACACCGATCTCAACAAACCATTTCTGTATGGACCTCGCTTTGTACAAGGGGGCATTGGCATGCTGAAACAGGAAAGGGCCTTCCCCAAACTGTTGCCACAAAGTTGGAAGCACAGAATCGTCTAGAATGTCATTGTATGCTGTAGTAACATTTCCCTTCACTGGAACCAAGGGGCCTAGTCCGAACCATGACAAACAGCACCAGACCATTATTCCTCCACCACCAAACTTTACAGTTGGCACTATGCATTCGGGCAGGAAGCGTTCTCCTGGCATCCCCCAAACCCAGATTGGTCCGTTGGACTGCCAAATTGTGAAGCGTGATTCACCATCTGGGGCAGCAGGTAGCCTAGTGGTTAGAGCGTTGGGCCAGTAAACTAAAGGTCGCTAGACTGAATCCCCAAACTGACAAGGTAAAGATTTGTCGTTCTGCCCCTGAACAAGGCAGTTAACTCACTGTTCCTAGGCCGTTATTGTAAATAAGAATATTTTCTTAACTGACTTGCCTAGTGAAATAAAAATAAAATCTATAGAGAACATATTTCCACTGCTCCAGAGTCAAATGTCGGCAAACCTTACACCACTCCAGACGACACTTGGCATTGCATATGGTGATCTTAGGCTTGTGTGCGGCTGCTCGGCCATGGAGACCCATTTCTTGAAGCTCCTGACGAACAGTTCTTGTGTTGACGTGCTTCAGCGGTCACATTCTGTAAGCTTGTGTGGCAGACTACTTCACGGATGAGCCATTGTTGCTCCTAGACGTTTCCACTTCACAATAACTGCACTTACAGTTGACTGGGGCAGCTCTAGCAGGGCAGAAACTGACTTGTTGGAAAGATGACATCCTATGACAGTGCCACGTTTAGCAAGATGGCACCGACAGAGTGGGTCACCTCGCTTCTAGTCCTTACGAATCTATGCAATATTTAGTTTTTTTATTGTTAGATTACTTGTTGATATTGTTGCATTGTCGGATCTAGAAGCACAAGCATTTCACTGCACCTGCAATAACATCTGCTAACCATGTGTATGTGACCAATAACATTTGATTTGTCTATGGAGATTGCATGGCTGGGTGCTCGATTTTATATACCTGTTAGCAACGGGTGTGGCTGAAATAACCAAATCCACCAATTTGAAGGGGTGTCCACATACTTTTGGTGATATCGTGTATAAGTGCACTCAAAGATTCAGTCTATACATAGAAAAATAATGATAGAAATAACAATAGTGGTAATAATTATCATTGTCATAATATATTTCTGTCATTTCCATTCTACACATTTCTCATTTACATAAACTGTGACGTTGTCAACCATTTAAATACAGTGACTCCACAGTTGCCCCACCCCCTGAGTGTAAAGTTCAAGTTGAAACCCCTGTAGCTACTGAAAACGCAAACAAGAATTTAAGTTTGGTTATTTAAATAACAATAATCAACGTCATAGTAATTACATCTTTCCTGGGAGCCTTGTGCTTGGATGTGATGGACGCATTGCATGTACAAGCTTGCAGTTCAACAATGTGCTCTACTCTCTTCATCACGTCAGTCAATAGACAGCCTCAACCCTAAAAACAGAAACAGGACAGTTAGGGAACTGGAGAGTTAGTCCGACAACGCACAAAGGACAGGAATTCAATCATAAAAGGCTAACTTCACTGATAGGAGCAGTGCTGACATACTGTACACTTACTTAAAGGACAAAACAACCACCCAGTGGAACAGTTAAAAGCAGCGGGTGGCCGTCATGTCACCTCCGACTACAGAACATCAGCTGCCATTTTGTGTTCATTTCCCGACTATTCTACATGTTGAATCGACACCAACAGGTGAGCACTGAGCACTGAGCACTGAGCACTGAGCACTGAGCACTGAGCACTACGCACTGAGCACTACGCACTGAGCACTACGCACTGAGCACTGAACACTGAGCACTGAGCACTGAGCACTGCGTACTGAGCACGGCCGACGTTTGTTATGGTTTGTCTTGCCCTTAAGTGGGACACTCACCTCTCTCCCTCCCCAGTCAGCTCTCAGGATGCAGCAATACAGCTGCGACACTTATACAGCCTTTGGTCATGGGTCCGGATGTGGCTCTTCACATTCCTCATCCTGAAGAACGTCTTACTGCACAGCTACAAAACACAGAGAGGGGGGTGTTCAATACCATATCAGTTCATAGTTCATGGCCAGGCAGGGGGGGGAGGGGGTGTTCAATACCAGTCCAGTTCATAGTTACAGGCCAGGCGGGGAGGGGTTCAATACCATATCAGTTCATAGTTCAATACCAGACCAGTTCATAGTTACAGGCCAGGCGGGGAGGGGGGGGGGTTCAATACCATATTAGTTCATAGTTCATGGCCAGGCAGGGGGTGTTCAATACCAGACCAGTTCATAGTTACAGGCCAGGCGGGGAGGAGGGGGAGGGTGTTCAATACCATATCAGTTCATAGTTACAGGCCAGGCAGCGAGGGGAGGGGGGGTGGTTCAATACCAGCAGATAGGAAAGAGGTGAGGAATGAGGAGGCTAGGGGCAGGAGTTTAGGGGAGGGGTGGGGGTAGTAGCATGGGTGGGGGGTAGGAAAGGGGTGGGGGGGTAGGAAAGAGGTGAGGGGGTAGGGAGGGGTAGGAGAAAGAAAGTAGTAGTTTGGTTTCCAGTTGCAGTACATACAGGGCAGGGCCAGTGCTTGCCCTCGATGTGCCTGATGCGGTGCATGAGGAGGCTGGTACAGTCCTTGTAGGAGGCCCGGCACTGCAGGCAGACGTGGGATGACTTGGCCTTGGGGGCCTGACTGCGAGGACTCCGCAGTTGCTTGAGCCGCGCACGGTAGATCGAGTCCACCAGGGCGGGGCCTCGGCTCGGCAGGTGGAGGGGCTTAGCTTGCTTCTGTGGAGAGAGAGGGGGAAGAGTCCATTCTGTTAGATAACATAACTAAAAAAAATTAACATTAAAACACATTTTACAACAGAACACACATGGACTTCTTTAGATGTCTTTGTGCTCTTTTTTTTGCTGTACAAGCACCCAGTTACATGGTCATTACATATTGTAGCTTGATGATATGTATGTGTCGGCGGAGCAATCGATATGGAATGATATCCAACTCAATTTAGTCTCCAAAAGTAGGAAGCATGTATCCTTAGCCCAGATCCGACATTTCTCAACGTAATCTAAGAGAGCATTAAAGTAGTGTCAACATTTTTAACCGTGTGAAAGCAATGCTCCCGTTAGTTACCAAAGAAAACCAACAGTGTGACTGATGATTAGACCCCCTTTTCCCTCAGACTAGGATTGGTTCAGCCATTTGACCCCTGACTGAATCCTCAGTCTGATAAATGGTGTTATGGCAAGATAACGGTTAACTCCACCCACCCCTGACCTCCCCTCTACCACTCCTCTCCTAAAATCCTCAAGAGAACTGTGGAGGTAAGCATGGCTGCATATCAATAGTTTCAAACTGGCTTCATTTCCTTGCCTCCTTCCCTTGATCTGAACTGATTTCAGAGAATTGGCCAGGTGAGTCCTTCAGTAGACCTATGATATTTCTTTCTTCTACAGTACCTTGTGTTTTCTTGTTAGTGAAGTTGACAGAAATAAGATGAGGACTGAGAACAGCAGCAGCCCACTTGAAACTCGTCCCAAATAATAGGAGAGAATGTGCAAGAACAGTTATACTGTGTACCTTTGGTATGTCCCGTGCTGTGTGTGCACCCTTTGACCCTTTGGCTCTAACCAGGTGGGGGGCCTTGTGTTGGTGAATGTTGACAGCCCTTGGTGGCCCCTGCCTCTTGGTTTGACTTTGGTTCACACTCTTCTCCTCTCGCTCCTTCTTCACCATGGGCAAAGTGGGGGGACCTCCTCTGGCCCTCAGGACCCTGTCCGGGCCCTGTCCGGGACCTAACCTCTCCCCCCTCGAGACAGATCGTGTTAGGCAGATATCCACACTCTCCTCCTCCCTCTTCACCCCCACCATGGGCCCTCCGGCGGCCGGCAGAAGCTGAAGAGGAAGCCTGGATCTAGAAGCTTGACAGGGGGCTTGATCTGCCTCTTACCCAGCTCTGGGGAGGGCGACTCGGGGAAAGGCCCCACCACGGGTAGAGGGTCTGCTGGTTCCTCCTTGATGACCCTGTACAGAGGATGGCTATGGAGGGGAGGAGGGACATTGTCAGGGCTGAGGATGCTGCTGTTTTTCCTTCTGCTCAGAGCTCCAGGCCCTCTCTCCATTACCCCCCTTGCTCCCTGGTTGCACCCTGTCCTCCTGCTCTTCTCTCTGGGCTTATGCTGGGCTCTCCCAGCCTCTTTCATGCCACTCCGCTCCGGCTTGGCTTTGGCTTTGGCCAACAGACGCCCGCTGTTGTAGCGGAGCACCCTGACAGTCTCCATGGTAACCTTGTTCCTGGGGTGGGCCCTGGAAGGGGGGATGTGTGTGTTTGGGCGTTGGCCATGTGAGGGGAGTTGCAGGGCTGAGATGGCGTAGTCAGCATGTTCCGGTTTGATCCCGAGAGCAGAGATGTTCCTCTTGGTATTTGGAACTCTGGCATTCCCAGAGCGGGCCGGGAGGTGCGGAGGGGGATGGCTGACTTCTTCACCCCTGACAGAATGCCTGAGATCCCTGCCGCCGTAGGCCGGCCTGGACACGGGCTGCAGCAGGTCCGGTAATGCCACTTTACTGCGCATGCTCCTGTCACTGGGTGGAAAAGGACGGGGCTGTCTGGATCTCTTCAGTCTCCTGTCCTCCATGCTGATTGGATACACAGGCTCCTTCTTTATGATCCTGTTCAAGAAGTGGGCATTGGCAGGGGTGCAGAGAGGGAGGGACAGGGGCAGCCCCCCAAACACCAGCCCCCCCAACCCCTGGGGGCGGGGTTTCCTCCGCTTAGTCAGCGAATAGTTATTGACTTTCAGCTTCCGGAGCCGTTTCTTCTGCCTCCAGCCAATCAGATCCTCCGGTCTGGGGAGGAGGGACGTCCTCTGTAACCCGAGCACGCTCATCAGCCGGTACTTCTCCAGCGCTCTGAAATTATCTTTCTCATCTTCCTCCTCCACCCTCACTATGTTGGCCTCAGAGCAAGTCCTCTGTCTGGAGGAGGTGGAGGCAGGACAGGGGACTGGGGGTGGCTTTCGGCCCTGAGGAGGGCTCTCTGTCCTGGGCAGCATACTCTGGACCTCCTTGGCGGCCCCGGGAGTGGAGCGGAGGAGACGGGTACATGTGTGGGGCAAGGAGGAAGAGGGGACATTTTGGGAGCGGGGGTTGGAGGGGACATTTTTTCGGGGGGAAGAGGTTATTTTACAGGAGGGGGATTTGAAGTCCATGAGCTTCATCCTGTGCATGGGGCTGAGGGGGAGTCCGTTCCGCCCTGGAGGGTGGGCGCTGGGTCTGAGGGGGCGACGGGGCGACCGTCTGGTGGGGCTCCCCTCCCCCGACTCATCGGACTGATCCAGAATCAGTCTGAAGCCATCACCCAAACCCCTCACCACTCTTCCCCCAGAAACCCTCTCCCTGCCCTCTCCAGCCAATCCCTTCTTCCTGTCATTCTGGTGGTGGCGGAGCTCCATGGGAGACCCAGGGCACTGCGATGGGAAGCCCAGGGCAGAGTGCTCCGTGTTGGGGTAGCGGGAGGTGTGGTCTGCCTGCTCCTTCTGGAGGGCCATGCAGGCCTCCACGGCAGGCCACATGCCCAGATGACGGGCCATAGTGCTGACCTCTGATAGGTCCTCCTCAGACACACACAGAGTAGAGGAGTAGGAGAAGTCCAGCAGAGACACCAGGCTAGACTCACTGAAACCTACAGGGCAGGGAGAGGGAGGTGATTAGACAGGAAGTGAAAGCTAAAAAGTTGAGAGATTGAATTTTTATCTGAGAGAGTGAGAAAGAGAGCGGGAAAGAAAGAGAGAGAGCGAGAAAGATTAAGAGAGAATAAATATAGGCACAAACATCAGCCCTAGCCCCAAAAACAGATACTGAGAAGATCAGAGAGATAACGAAACTGTGGAGGGAGAGGCCCAACATGATGGAGTGGAAAAGTGGAAAAGAAAGTGAGGTAGAAAGTGGTGTGGAGTTCATTTCAGAGTAGTCGTCATGTCCATGCCAAAACAACATGAGCATTCTCAAAATGAGAGAGCAGAGCAGATAGAAGATAAAGAAACAGATGGATAAAGAAACAACCCAGTTCAGAGAGGCGTGTGTGTGTGTGACCGTTTCATACCTGTGAGATCGATGTCAGACCTGGCGCTAGGGGCGGAGTCCATCTCAGTGAATACTTCCTGGAAGTACTCGCTCACTGCCACCAGCACTGCCTTGTGGGCAGAGTAAGAGCGTCCGTCTGTCCTCAGAGTGATGTCACAGAACAGTCCAGCCTCCCGCTGGCTCCTCAGCTTATTCAACACGTCACGGCTGTGTGACATCATTGTCTGAGAGAGACGGCTCTCGCCCACACCCTTCTGTTGGAGAGAGTTAGCATGAACAAGAGGAGGAAAAGAGACACCAATAATTGTGAGAACGCGATTGAAGAAAAGAGAACGTGAGAGACAGAAGTATGAAATTATTGAACATGTGAGTGAGAGAACATCACGATTCAGTATCAGTGCTGTCCAGAGAATGTGAGTAGAGTTGAGCAGTCGGAAATTCCGCTCCTCGCTCCAGCACTCCACATCCTTTCCAACCGCTCCTCACTCCAGCACTCCAGCACTCCACATCCTTTCCAACCGCTCCTCACTCCAGCACTCCACATCCTTTCCAACCGCTCCTCACTCCAGCACTCCACATCCTTTCCAACCGCTCCTCACTCCAGCACTCCACATCCTTTCCAACCGCTCCTCACTCCAGCACTCCACATCCTTTCCAACCGCTCCTCACTCCACATCCTTTCCAACCGCTCCTCACTCCAGCACTCCACATCCTTTCCAACCGCTCCTCACTCCAGCACTCCACATTCTTTCCAACCGCTCCTCACTCCAGCACTCCACATCCTTTCCAACCGCTCCTCACTCCAGCACTCCACATCCTTTCCAACCGCTCCTCACTCCAGCACTCCACATCCTTTCCAACCGCTCCTCACTCCACATCCTTTCCAACCGCTCCTCACTCCACATCCTTTCCAACCACTCCTCACTCCACATCCTTTCCAACCGCTCCTCACTCCACATCCTTTCCAACCGCTCCTCACTCCACATCCTTTCCAACCGCTCCTCACTCCACATCCTTTCCAACCGCTCCTCACTCCACATCCTTTCCAACCGCTCCTCACTCCACATCCTTTCCAACCACTCCTCACTCCACATCCTTTCCAACCGCTCCTCACTCCAGCACTCCACATCCTTTCCAACCGCTCCTCACTCCACATCCTTTCCAACCGCTCCTCACTCCACATCCTTTCCAACCGCTCCTCACTCCACATCCTTTCCAACCACTCCTCACTCCACATCCTTTCCAACCGCTCCTCACTCCAGCACTCCACATCCTTTCCAACCGCTCCTCACTCCACATCCTTTCCAACCGCTCCTCACTCCACATCCTTTCCAACCACTCCTCACTCCAGCACTCCACATCCTTTCCAACCGCTCCTCACTCCACATCCTTTCCAACCGCTCCTCACTCCACATCCTTTCCAACCGCTCCTCACTCCACATCCTTTCCAACCGCTCCTCACTCCACATCCTTTCCAACCGCTCCTCACTCCACATCCTTTCCAACCGCTCCTCACTCCACATCCTTTCCAACCGCTCCTCACTCCACATCCTTTCCAACCGCTCCTCACTCCACATCCTTTCCAACCGCTCCTCACTCCACATCCTTTCCAACCGCTCCTCACTCCACATCCTTTCCAACCGCTCCTCACTCCACATCCTTTCCAACCGCTCCTCACTCCACATCCTTTCCAACCGCTCCTCACTCCACATCCTTTCCAACCGCTCCTCACTCCACATCCTTTCCAACCGCTCCTCACTCCACATCCTTTCCAACCGCTCCTCACTCCACATCCTTTCCAACCGCTCCTCACTCCACATCCTTTCACTCCATTCATTGAAATCACAATGTAACCAACACCCATCTATTTCTGTGACTACCTGGACCTTCCATTTGGTATTGAAACCAAACCACATGATTTCAATGAAAATTATTTTAATAAACATGACAAGGTGAATGTAAGAAGCACTCATCATTTCAAATAGGCTATATGTTATATTAAACAGCATATAAACACTCTAAATAGGTCAGGAGCCAGACAGGGAGCCTAAGAAGGAATGTAAATGAATTACTTAGGCTATATTATTTCAATGCTATAGCCTACAATGAAATACCTTGTGAAGCATTTATGAGTGAGACACTAGGCTGGTAGCTACATAAAGCGCTCAGCATTTAAACAACATTGTATTAAATCATTATAGTCTGTAAATTGCTCATATAGGCTGTGACTTACTTAGAATTAAATATAAAAATTGCTCTTGGTTCTCATCTTTGTTACCTTGATTTGGCACCTGTGCGTTTTATCAGTTTCTGTATGATAATATTTAGCCAACTCCACGACAGTAGCTAAAGCAGCACACAAGTAGATTACAAATGCATGCTGGGCCAGGCATGCCCTGAGCTCATGAAGTGAGCGCTACTGGAGCGAATTTGTAACAGCGACACTCCAGCCTTTGGGAATCTCGCTCCACGCTCCAGTCAAATTGAGCAGGCTCCGCTCCAACTCCGCTCACATACTCTGGTGATGATCACGTGATGTTCTACTATTCCATCTCTTACCTCAAGTCTCTTGTTCCTCTGCTCAAGGCACTCTGGACATCCCAGGACAAAGTCTCGGATCTGAAAATACATCCCTGAGGATGAATCAATAATGTATGTTATTTCAATGATCATCATATACAATATTTTATTCACAAAACAAACCATATTACACAAGCAGTGTTTGACCACCAAAAGTGTCCTAATGTTTTTGAACAACAAAACAAGACCAGTCATTCTTCAATGTAGTTCAACATGATCTTTCTGACTAAAAGTAGCCTTGGGGTTAAGAGTGTTGGGCCAGTAACCAAAAGGTCACTGATTTGAATCTCCAAGCAGAATAGTTGGGGAAAATCTGTTGACATGGCCTTGAGCAAGGAACTTACTCCTAATTGCGCCTGAAAATCGCCCTGGATAAGAGCATCTGCTAAATGACTCAAAATGTAAATGACAAATGGCCATTATAATAACACCGCTGTCTAAAGCCTCTGCACTTGTGATGAGAATAGAGAAATGCATTGTTTACACTAGATTACAGAGAAGCAACATAGGGGAAGTCAGCCACAATAGAGAGAGAGCGTTAGATGTGTTTACGTTACAGCCTATACCAAGTCTCACAATAACATTATACTGACATATTTTGGTCTATAGGCCAGTTTGGGGAACATCCCAAGTGGTTTTTATCATTGTCCTGTGTATCAATGCCACGGAAGATCGATAATAACGAACCATCCCACGAGTCCACACTCACCCTCCCACCAGTAGTTCTCGGCCACAGATCTGTACGTGTCCTCCAGGGAGTGGTGGCGCGTGCCTGGCCGTCGCCGGTGGAAAGTGGCGATTGCCCCGAACCGTCGGTCCTCGTCAAGCACCTCCCGGTAATGGATGAAGCCTCTCTCCAACTTCTTACGGTACAGCAGTCCGTCAATCAATTCGAAGTTTGGCGAGCAACCCAAGGATTTACGCCCCGTCTGAGCACGGGCGGCGTCGGGCTCCCCCGCGAGCCTCCGCACTCGGTCGGGTAATTTGGATGGAGAAAATGTGTCATCATTCTCGTATTGTGTTTTATAGTTGCATTGGCCGGCCATTTTAGCCGGACTTCTTTTTTGTATCTGCTGTAAAGCTACTTTTTCCTTATTGTGTCTATCCCTCTTCCTCTCCGCCATCCGAAAGCAAAAACAAAAGCTATGTCCCCTTGCACCGTTCTGGGGATTACGGCAGAGGGAGCCGTCTGTACGTCACGGTTGCAAGTTTCCTCGACTCAAAAGTTGTCAAGTGTCAGGTGTTGTCAACTCCACGTGGATGCGGTGACAGCAGTTGGACAGTAACAAAAGATTAAAGACGGGCCAGGAAAACATAGGATGAAATAGACCTATGAAACTTTCAAATGAACATATTGGCAACCGATTTGGAGAATCTATTTATGTTGCATTCCATCGTGGTTAAAAACATTTACTGAGACAATGTGGCAGGCTTAGCCACTATAATCAAAAAGTATCCAATAACAGTCTGCAGCACAATAACTATGTAGCTGATTGGTTTGAATAGGAGAAATGTCACCAGCATATTTCCATGAAGTCAGCATTTCTTTGGCGATCATCCATACATTCCCGGGTCATGATCATAACCCGAACAGAGCTGTCTCATCCAGAGTCAAAGGATATCCTACACAAACCGGGGTAAGCCAACAGAGACTAAACGTGCACTTCCTTGATAAATCCAATTTATTATTTGATGATGATGGAGCCAATAAAAAAGTAAATACTATATTCCAGATTTTTATAATGTAGGTCTGGATAGACTATATTTCAGTGGCAAAGTTTATTTGAAAGAAAATGCATTTTGATTCTTCATTATCCCAAATACGCATAATGAAGAGGTTGGCTAATTACAATAGCGCCCACCCAATAACAAATGAGAAATATCGCATCAACCCCAAGCATAAACAAGTGATACAATGTAACCAGCTATTTATCTTCTTATTTCACATCACTGGGCGCGACAATGTATCATCGAAGTGCCAACAAGCCAAATCAACAGATGTATCCATCCTTTTCTGTTCACAGTTGCAATTGTCGGGTAGATAAATGACGACGACTCACTATTCCCCTGGTGTAACTTGTGATTTGTTTCGCTAACTCGGAAGCAACATGATGATGCAGCGATCTGTCCAGCATCGCGAGTTGGACGACCAATTCGTGAATCGAGGTGTTTCGCCGATCACCACAAATATTAAAAATGTCAAAATAATGTCTCTAAAATCAACACAAGACAACCGTATGTGCTATCCGACTCATTCCATATCTCTTCCCTTTACGCAAAACAAGTCAGATGATCAAATAATCCTTCTTTTTTTTTTACTCATAACCTTCTGTTGGTTACCACATGACAACCTAACATCCTTCTCACCCTCACAGGATCTTCCCCTCCTTCAGTCAATGCCTATTAGTAGACACTTTAAAGAGCCCCGACCATAGACAATGCGATTGGCCATTAGAACTGTCAGTCAGGGGGTGTTTTTCATGCATCAAGATAGGTTGTTGACGTCAGTATTGCCTCACTTACTGCCCACCGTCAAATTGATTACTGAGAAATAGAATTGATACAATAATCAATTCCGCTACTTCTCTTATATCAACCAATGCCTCTGTAGGGAATTCATATTCATAGGCAAATTATTAGATGAATCTTCTTTTGCATTCAGACCGAGAAATGCGATCAGAGGACAAAACGACCAGGCATTCTTCTGCAACATGCTATAAATATAAACATGTTAAGAAATGCACCCACAATGTTGTCATCTAAGTTTATTCATGTGAATGCATAACGTGTTGTAGGCTGGATATGTGCCCCCAAACTGGAATGGCAGGAGTGGCAGTAATTGGTTTAATTTTATATTATTGAATGTAGATCAGTCCCTTTCTTATAAGGATGATGGGCTTTACAATCAAATGAGTAACATGCTTCCAGTTGTATGTAGTTTAGGTAAGTCATTATCCATACTGACTGTTTGATGTAAGGCCAGAGTGAACCACCCAAGCCCTCAACCCTGCACCTGACTGTATAAACATAATCAACATAATAATAATAATAATAATATATGCCATTTAGCAGACACTTTTATCCAAAGCGACTTACAGTCATGTGTGCATACATTCTACGTATGGGTGGTCCCGGGGATCGAACGTTGTTCATTTAGGCTTTTTAAGCCCATAGATACTGTTGTACTGTTATCCACCCTGCCGTGGATAAAGCAGTTGACAAAAACTGCCCATTCTGGACATTCTTGGCAAGCCTGTTAGGAACACTTTTGTGAGATTGAAAAGCATTTGGGCAACAAAAGTGCTGCGTGTGTGATTTTTCCTTTGTGTAACTGGGTTTGTTAAACTATTGTAATATGAAAACTCAGACCCATAATCAGTTGCAATACCTAGCTATGAAAATAATCATTTTAATGCACTATGGACTCCCGTGTGGCGCAGGAGTCTAAGGCAATGCATAGTCTGTGTCACTACAGTCCCTGGTTCGAATCCAGCCTGTATCACATCTGGCCGTGACTGGGAGTCCCATAGCATAACCATAACATCATTATCAACATCCAAGGCATGACATGCAGCATGCAATAAAGTGATGGAGACGAAGTATACATCACTGCTCTGTCAGATTATGCCCTAAATGTACTTGTGTACATTCAACTGTGGTTGGAAAGACGTTGGGATCTGTTCTAGTGGTAATTAAGGCTCTTAATTTCCCACAGGACACTGGTCTAGTGTTATGATGCTGCAAGGGGCAGTGCCTTCGCACCTTTCTGCCTTATTGTTGCTATTCAGATTTGTAAGTTGTCCCCTCACATATGCAGTTGAAGTCAGAAGTTTACATAAAGTGTGGCAAAAAATGATTTAGTCAGCCACCAATTGTGCAAGTTCTCCCACCTAAAAAGATGAGAGGCCTGTCATTTTCATCATAGGTACACTTCAACTATGACAGACAAAATTAGAAAAAAAATCCAGAAAATCACATTGTAGGATTTTTTATGAATTTATTTGCAATGATGGTCGAAAATAAGTATTTAGTCAATAACAAAAGTTTCTCTCAATACTTTATTATATACCCTTTGTTGGCAATCAAATCAAATCAATCAAATCAAATGTTATTTGTCACATACACATGGTTAGCAGATGTTAATGTGAGTGTAGCGAAATGCTTGTGCTTCTAGTTCCGACAATGCAGTGATAACCAACAAGTAATCTAACTAACAATTCCAAAACTACTGTCTTATACACAGTGTAAGGGGATAAGGAATATGTACATAAGGATATATGAATGAGTGATGGTACAGAGCAGCATACAGTAGATGGTATCGAGTACAGTATATGTCAGATGTCAAACGTTTTCTGTAAGTCTTCACAAGGTTTTCACACACTGTTGCTGGTATTTTGGCCCATTCCTCCATGCAGATCTCTAGAGCAGTGATGTTTTGGGGCTGTTGCTGGGCAACGCAGACTTTCAACTCCCTCCAAAGATTTTCTATGGGGTTGAGATCTGGAGACTGGCTAGGCCACTTCAGGACCTTGAAATGCTTCTTACGAAGCCACTCCTTCGTTGCCCGGGCGGTGTGTTTGGGATCATTGTCATGCTGAAAGACCCAGCCACGTTTCATCTTCAATGCCCTTGCTGATGGAAGGAGGTTTTCACTCAAAATCTCACGATACATGGCCCCAGTCATTCTTTCCTTTACACGGATCAGTCGTCCTGGTCCCTTCGCAGAAAAACAGCCCCAAAGCATGATGTTTCCACCCCCATGCTTCACAGTAGGTATGGTCTTCTTTGGATGCAACTCAGCATTCTTTGTCCTCCAAACATGACGAGTTGAGTTTTTACCAAAAAGTTATATTTTGGTTTCATCTGACCATATGACATTCTCCCAATCTTCTTCTGGATCATCCAAATGCTCTCTAGCAAACTTCAGACGGGCCTGGACATGTACTGGCTTAAGCAGGGGGACACGTCTGGCACTGCAGGATTTGAGTCCCTGGCGGCGTAGTGTGTTACTGATGGTAGGCTTTGTTACTTTGGTCCCAGCTCTCTGCAGGTCATTCCCTAGGTCCCCCCGTGTGGTTCTGGGATTTTTGCTCACCGTTCTTGTGATCATTTTGACCCAACGGGGTGAGATCTTGCGTGGAGCCCCAGATCGAGGGAGATTATCAGTGGTCTTGTATGTCTTCCATTTCCTAATAATTGCTCCCACAGTTGATTTCTTCAAACCAAGCTGCTTACCTATTGCAGATTCAGTCTTCCCAGCCAGGTGCAGGTCTACAATTTTGTTTCTGGTGTCCTTTAACAGCTCTTTGGTCTTAGCCATAGTGGAGTTTGGAGTGTGACTGTTTGAGGTTGTGGACAGGTGTCTTTTATACAAGTTCAAACAGGTGCCATTAATACAGGTAACGAGTGGAGGACAGAGGAGCCTCTTAAAGAAGAAGTTACAGGTCTGTGAGAGCCAGAAATCTTGCTTGTTTGTAGGTGACCAAATACTTATTTTCCACCATAATTTACAAATAAATTCATTAAAAATCCTACAATGTGATTTTCTGGATTCTTTTTCTCATTTTGTCTGTCATAGTTGAAGTGTACCTATGATGAAAATGACAGGCCTCTCTCATCATTTTAAGTGGGAGAACTTGCACAATTGGTGACTGACTAAATACTTTTTTGCCCCACTGTACACCATTTAAACTCAGTTTTTCACAATTCCTGACATTTAATCCTCGTAAAAATTCCCTGTCTTGTGCTTGTTCATGAAGGTTTGTGAATAGTTTTTCTAGGAGGCATGTTTTTCTGGGTGGCATGTTTTTTTAGGTGGCAGGCTTTTCTAGGAGGCAGGTTTTTCTAGCTGGCAGGCTTTTCTAGGAGGCAGGTTTTTCTAGGTGGCAGGCTTTTCTAGGTGGCAGGCTTTCCCTCTGCCTTAAGTATCACCTCCAAGTTTTTCTGGGTCAACCCCTCTTTGTTTTCCCCTTGTTGGTTCCATTTTAAGGACCGCCGATTGATATTGGTAGCCGGTTTTCTTAGGGTGTGTCCAATCAAACTCCACTTCTTTTAATTTGTAGAACAACATGTATAAATTACAGTAACTCAATTATGGTGTCATGCTAGAGCCTTTCCACTCAATCTGTATATCTGGACAGTCTCGTCTCCAAAGGATGGTTACTTTGTCTCAAAGCAGTTGAGACCTTCATTCTCCATGTAAAGACTCATGTTCATGCCTAGCTTGTGTGCTTGAATTTAAAAACAGCATCCAATGAAAGTCCATAGTTGTTTAACGCTGGCAGTAGTATGATGTGTCCCTTACCGCTGGGAGTAGTAGTGTAATGGGTCCCTAACCCCAACAGGTGGTGGTGGTAGTAGTAGTATGATGGGTCCCTAACCACAGGTGGTGGTGGTGGTAGTAGTAGTAGTATGATGGGTCCCTAACCGCAGGTGGTGGTGGTAGTAGTAGTATGATGGGTCCCTAACCGCAGGTGGTGGTGGTAGTAGTAGTATGATGGGTCCCTAACCGCAGGTGGTGGTGGTAGTAGTAGTATGATGGGTCCCTAACCGCAGGTGGTGGTGGTGGTAGTAGTATGATGGGTCCCTAACCGCAGGTGGTGGTGGTAGTAGTAGTATGATGGGTCCCTAACCACAGGTGGTGGTGGTGGTAGTAGTAGTATGATGGGTCCCTAACCGCAGGTGGTGGTGGTAGTAGTAGTATGATGGGTCCCTAACCGCAGGTGGTGGTGGTAGTAGTAGTATGATGGGTCCCTAACCGCAGGTGGTGGTGGTAGTAGTAGTATGATGGGTCCCTAACCGCAGGTGGTGGTGGTGGTAGTAGTATGATGGGTCCCTAACCGCAGGTGGTGGTGGTAGTAGTAGTATGATGGGTCCCTAACCGCAGGTGGTGGTGGTGGTGGTAGTAGTATGATGGGTCCCTAACCGCAGGTGGTGGTGGTAGTAGTATGATGGGTCCCTAACCGCAGGTGGTGGTGGTGGTAGTAGTATGATGGGTCCCTAACCGCAGGTGGTGGTGGTAGTAGTAGTATGATGGGTCCCTAACCGCAGGTGGTGGTGGTAGTAGTAGTATGATGGGTCCCTAACCGCAGGTGGTGGTGGTAGTAGTAGTATGATGGGTCCCTAACCGCAGGTGGTGGTGGTAGTAGTAGTATGATGGGTCCCTTACCGCTGGGAGTAGTAGTGTAATGGGTCCCTAACCACAGGTGGTGGTGGTAGTAATATCCTTCCTGTTTGGCCCTGTCCGGGGGTGTCCTCGGATGGGGCCACAGTGTCTCCTGACCCCTCCTGTCTCAGCCTCCAGTATTTATGCTGCAGTAGTTTATGTGTCGGGGGGCTAGGGTCAGTTTGTTTATCTGGAGTACTTCTCCTGTCCTATTCGGTGTCCTGTGTAAATCTAAGTGTGCGTTCTCTAATTCTCTCCTTCTCTCTTTCTTTCTCTCTCTCGGAGGACCTGAGCCCTAGAACCATGCCCCAGGACTACCTGACATGATGACTCCTTGCTGTCCCCAGTCCACCTGGCCATGCTGCTGCTCCAGTTTCAACTGGCCTGGGCCCTAGGACCATGTCCCAGGACTACCTGACATGAGGACTCCTTGCTGTCCCCAGTCCACCTGGCCATGCTCCTGCTCCAGTTTCAACTGTTCTGCCTTACTATTATTCAACCATGCTGGTCATTTATGAACATTTGAACATCTTGGCCACGTTCTGTTATAATCTCCACCCGGCACAGCCGGAAGAGGACTGGCCACCCCACATATGCTCTCTCTAATTCTCTCTTTCTTTCTCTCTCTCGGAGGACCTGAGCCCTAGGACTACCTGACATGATGGCTCCTTGCTGTCCCCAGTCCACCTGACTGTGCTGCTGCTCCAGTTTCAACTGTTCTGCCTTATTATTATTTGACCATGCTGGTCATTTATGAACATTTGAACATCTTGGTCATGTTCTGTTATAATCTCTACCCGGCACAGCCAGAAGAGGACTGGCCACCCCACATAGCCCGGTTCCTCTCTAGGTTTCTTCCTAGGTTTTGGCCTTTCTAGGGAGTTTTTCCTAGCCACCGTGCTTTTACACCTGCATTGTTTGCTGTTTGGGGTTTTAGGCTGGGTTTCTGTACAGCACTTTGAGATATCAGCTGACGTACGAAGGGCTATATAAATAAATTTGATTTGATTTGATTAGTAGTATGATGGGTCCCTAACCACAGGTGGTAGTAGTATGATGGGTCCCTAACCACAGGTGGTGGTGGTAGTAGTATGATGGGTCCCTAACCACAGGTGGTGGTGGTAGTAGTAGAATGATGGGTCCCTAACCACAGGTGGTGGTGGTAGTAGTAGTATGATGGGTCCCTAACCACAGGTGGTGGTGGTAGTAGTAGAATGATGGGTCCCTAACCACAGGTGGTGGTGGTAGTAGTAGTATGATGGGTCCCTAACCACAGGTGGTGGTGGTAGTAGTAGTATGATGGGTCCCTAACCACAGGTGGTGGTGGTAGTAGTATGATGGGTCCCTAACCACAGGTGGTGGTGGTGGTAGTAGTAGTATGATGGGTCCCTAACCACCGGTGGTGGTGGTGGTAGTAGTAGTATGTATGATGGGTCCCTAACCACAGGTGGTGGTGGTGGTGGTGGTAGTAGTAGTAGTATGTATGATGGGTCCCTAACCACAGGTGGTGGTAGTAGTAGTAGTATGATGGGTCCCTAACCACAGGTGGTGGTGGTAGTAGTATGATGGGTCCCTTACCGCTGGGAGTAGTAGTGTAATGGGTCCCTAACCACAGGTGGTGGTGGTAGTAGTATGATGGGTCCCTAACCACAGGTGGTGGTGGTGGTAGTAGTAGTATGATGGGTCCCTAACCACAGGTGGTAGCAGTAATAGTATGATGGGTCCCTAACCACAGGTGGTAGTAGTAGTAGTATGATGGGTCCCTAACCACAGGTGGTGGTAGTAGTAGTAGTATGATGGGTCCCTTACCGCTGGGAGTAGTAGTGTAATGGGTCCCTAACCACAGGTGGTGGTGGTAGTAGTATGATGGGTCCCTAACCACAGGTGGTGGTGGTGGTAGTAGTAGTATGATGGGTCCCTAACCACAGGTGGTAGCAGTAATAGTATGATGGGTCCCTAACCACAGGTGGTAGTAGTAGTAGTATGATGGGTCCCTAACCACAGGTGGTGGTAGTAGTAGTAGTATGATGGGTCCCTTACCGCTGGGAGTAGTAGTGTAATGGGTCCCTAACCCCAAGAAGTGGTAGTATGATGGGTCCCTAACCGTGGTAGCAGTAGTAGTATGATGGGTCCCTAACCTTGGGGAGTAGTATGATGGGGCGAAGAATGATGGGTCCCTAACCTTGGGGAGTAGTATGATGGGGTGAAGAATGATGGAAGTAGTATGATGGGAAGAAGAATGATGGGCCCCAAACCCCTGGGAGTAGTAGTATGATGGGTCCCTAACCCCTGGGAGTAGTATGATGGGTCCCTAACCCCTGGGCTTAGCAGTTTGATGGGTCCCTAACCCCTGTGAGTAGTATGGTTAGTCCCTAACTCCTGGGAGTAGTAGAATGATGGGTCCCTAGGAGTAGTAGTATGATGGGTCCCTAACCGTGGTAGCAGCAGTAGTAGTATGATGGGTCCTTAACCCCTGGGAGTAGTAGTATGATGGGTCCCTAACCGTGGTAGCAGTAGTAGTATGATGGGTCCCCAGTCCACCTGACTGTGCTGCTGCTCCAGTTTCAACTGTTCTGCCTTATTATTATTTGACCATGCTGGTCATTTATGAACATTTGAACATCTTGGTCATGTTCTGTTATAATCTCTACCCGGCACAGCCAGAAGAGGACTGGCCACCCCACATAGCCCGGTTCCTCTCTAGGTTTCTTCCTAGGTTTTGGCCTTTCTAGGGAGTTTTTCCTAGCCACCGTGCTTTTACACCTGCATTGTTTGCTGTTTGGGGTTTTAGGCTGGGTTTCTGTACAGCACTTTGAGATATCAGCTGATGTACGAAGGGCTATATAAATAAATTTGATTTGATTTAACCGTGGTAGCAGTAGTAGTATGATGGGTCCCTAACCGTGGTAGCAGCAGTAGTATGATGGGTCCCTAACCGTGGTAGCAGCAGTAGTAGTATGATGGGTCCCTAACCGTGGTAGCAGCAGTAGTAGTATGATGGGTCCCTAACCGTGGTAGCAGCAGTAGTAGTATGATGGGTCCCTAACCACAGGCGGTGGTGGTAGTAGTATGATGGGTCCCTAACCGCAGGTGGTAGCAGTAATAGTATGATGGGTCCCTAACCACAGGTGGTAGTAGTAGTAGTATGATGGGTCCCTAACCACAGGTGGTGGTAGTAGTAGTATGATGGGTCCCTAACCACAGGTGGTGGTGGTAGTAGTAGTATGATGGGTCCCTAACCACAGGTGGTGGTAGTAGTAGTATGATGGGTCCCTAACCACAGGTGGTGGCGGTAGTAGTAGTATGATGGGTCCCTAACCACAGGTGGTGGCGGTAGTAGTAGTAGTATGATGGGTCCCTAACCACAGGTGGTGGCGGTAGTAGTAGTAGTATGATGGGTCCCTAACCACAGGTGGTGGCGGTAGTAGTATGATGGGTCCCTAACCACAGGTGGTGGTAGTAGTAGTATGATGGGTCCCTAACCACAGGTGGTGGTAGTAGTAGTATGATGGGTCCCTAACCACAGGTGGTGGCGGTAGTAGTATGATGGGTCCCTAACCGCAGGTGGTGGTAGTAGTAGTATGATGATGGGTCCCTAACCGCAGGTGGTGGTGGTAGTAGTAGTATGATGGGTCCCTAACCGCAGGTGGTGGTGGTAGTAGTAGTATGATGGGTCCCTAACCGCAGGTGGTGGTGGTAGTAGTAGTATGATGGGTCCCTAACCGCAGGTGGTGGTGGTAGTAGTAGTATGATGAGTCCCTAACCGCAGGTGGTGGTAGTAGTAGTAGACTGCTTTTCATGGGAATGTTTTTAGAAAGACGCAGGCAATGTTTTTTTTTTTTTTAGACAACCATTGAATTGAAATGTTACCAAAATCTACAGCATTATACAGACATTCATATATAAAAACATACACTACATGACCAAAATTATTTGGACACCTGCTTGTCAAATATCTCATTCCAAAATCATGGGCATTAATATGTAGTTGGTCCCCACTTTGCTGCTATAACAGCCTCCACTCTCTGGGAAGGCTTTCCACTAGATGTTGGAACATTGCTGCAGGGACTTGCTTCCATTCAGCCACAAGAGCACTGATGTTGGGCGATTACGCCAGGCTCGCATTCGGCGTTCCAATTCATCCAAAAGTGTTTGATGGGGTTGAGGTCAGGTCTCTGTGCAGGCACAATGAGACGGCACACAATTGGCCAAGCGTTGTCCGGGTTAGGGGAGGGTTTGGCTGGCTGGGATGTCCTTGTCCCATCGCGCTCTAGCGACTCCTGTGGCGGGCCGGGCACATGCACGCTGACATGGTAGCCAGTTGGACGGTGTTTCCTTCTGACACATTGGTGCTGCTGGCTTCTGGGTTAAGGAAGCAGTGTGTCAAGAAGCAGTGCGGCTTGGCAGGGTAGTGTTTCGGAGGACGTATGGCTCTCGACCTTCGCCTCTCCCGAGTCCATACGGGAGTTGCAGCAATGGGACAAGACTAGAACTACCAATTGGATATCACAAAATTGGGGAGAAAAAGGTGGTAAAAAGTAGGCCCCCCACCCAAAAAAATACAAGAAGTTATTTGACACCAATCTCAACAAACCATTTCTGTATGTCTGTTGATGTGCGCATGGGGCATTGTTATGCTGAAACATGAAAGGGACTTCTCTAAACTGTTGCAACAGCATCGTCTAGAATGTCATTGTATGCTGTAGTAACATTTCCCTTCACTGGAACTAAGGGGCCTAGTCCGATCCATTAAAAACAGCCCCAGACCATTATTCCACCACCACCAAACTTTACAGATGGCACTATGCATTCGGGCAGGTAGCGTTCTACTGGCATCTACCAAACCCAGATTTGTCTGTCGGACTGCCAGATGGTGAAGCGTGATTCATCACTCCTGAGACCGCGTTTCCAGTGCTCCAGAGTCCAATGTTGGCGAACTTTACACCACTCCATTGCGCATGGTGATCTTTGGCTTGGGTGCTGCTGGTTGGCCATGGAAACCCATTTCATGAAGCTCCCAACAAACAGTTCTTGTGCTGCCATTGCTTCCAGAGGCAGTTTGGAACTTGATAGTGAGTGTTGCAACTGAGGACAGCCAATTTTTAAGCTCTTCAGCACTCCCATTCTGTTAGCTTTTGTAGCCTACCACTTCGTGGCTGAACAGTTGTTGCTCCTAGACGTTTCCACTTCACAATAACAGCACTTACAGTTTACCGGGGCAGCTCTAGTAGGGCAGAAATTTGACAAACTGACTTATTGGAAAGGTGGCATTCTATGACGGTGCCACTTTGACAGTCACTGAGCTCTTCAGTAAGGCCATTCCACTGCTAAAGTTTGTCTGTGGAATTTGCATGACTGTGTGCTCGATTTTATACACCTATCAGCAAATGGGTGTGGCTGAAATAGCAGAAGGCATTTTACATACTTTTGTACAGTGCCTTCGGAAAGTATTCAGACCCCTTGACTTCAACATTTTGTTACGTTACAGCCATATTCTAAAATTGCTTAAGTTGTTTCCCCCCCCTCAATCTACACACAATAGCCCATAATAACAAAGCAAAAACTGTTTCAGAAATGTTTGCTAATTTATAAAATAAAAAAACTGAAATATTACATTTACATAAGTATTCAGATCCTTTACTCAGTACTTTGTTGAAGCACCTTTGGCAGTGATTACAGCCTCGTCGTCGTGTGTGTGATGCTACAAGTTAGCACACCTGTATTTGGAGTTTCACCCATTCTTCTCTGCAGAACCTCTCAAGCTCTGTCAGGTTGGATGTGGAGCGTTGCTGCATGGCTATTTCCAGGTCTCTTCAGAGATGTTCGATCGGGTTCAAGTCCGGGCTCTGGCTGGGCCACTCAAGGACATTGAGACTTATCCCGAAGCCTCTCCTACGTTGTCTTGGCTGTGTGCTTAGGGTTGTTGGAAGGTGAACCTTCACCCCAGTCTGAGGTCCTGAGTGCTCTGGAGCAGGTTTTCATCAATGATCTCTCTGTACTTTGCTCCATTCACCTATGCCTCAATCCTGACAGGTCTCCCAGTCCCTGCTGCTGAAAAACATCCCCACAGCATGACGTTACCACCACCATGCTTTACTGTAGGGATGGTGCCAGGTTTCCTCCAGACGTGACTCTTAGCTTTCAGGCCAAAGAGTTATTGGTTTCATCAGACCAGAGAATCTTGTTTCTCATGGTCTGAGAGTTCTTTAGATGCCTTTTGGCAAACTCAGTGGGCTGTCATGTGCATTTTACTGAGTGGCTTCCGTCTGGCCACTACCATAAAGGCCTAATTGGTGAAGTGCTGCAGAGATGGTTGTCCTGGAAGGTTCTCCCATCTCCAGAGAAACTCTGGAGCTCAGTCAGTGACCATCGGGTTCTTGGGTCACCTCCCTGACAAAGGCCCTTCTCCCTCAATTGCTCAGTTTGGCCAGGCAGCCAGCTATAGAAAGATTGTTGGTGGTTTCAAACTTATTCCATTTAAGAATTAGGGACCTTCAGTGCTGCAGAATGTTTTGGTACCCTTCTCCAGATTTGTGCCTCGACACAATCCATTCTCACAGCTCTACGGACAATTCCTTCGACCTCATGGCTCGGTTTTCTTCTGACATGCACTGTCAACTGTGGGACCTTATCGACATGCGTGTGCCTTTCCAAATCATGTCCAATCAATTGAATTGACCACAGACTGCAATTGAGATGTAGAAACAGCTCAAGGATGATCAATGAAAACAGGATGCCCCTGAGCTTATTTGAGTCTCATAGCAAAGAGTCTGAATACTTATGTAGAAAAGGTTTGTTTTTAATAACTTTGCAAAAATGTCTAAAAACATGTTTTCACTTTGTCATTATGGGGTATTGTGTGTAGATTGCTGAGGAAAATGTTTTATGTAATACATTTGAGAATAAGGCTGTCGCATTAGAAAATGTGTAACAAGTCAAGTGGTCTGAATACTTTCCAAAAGGCACTGTATATATAGTGTACTAATATAATACTTAGACAATAATTCTGACTAAAAGTCAATGACCATTGAGTTTCATACGTGATCTAGGCTTCTTTTAGACTAAGGTGGTTTATCTTATTTTAAACTTTTTGTTTCATATCCTTTATTTAAATTTCACAACCTAGTTATCCACCAAAAAGAGCTACAGATTGAGAACGTGAAGTTACATAATAACGTTAGAAGAAAAATGCCAGTCTTCGCTCTGTGAACTTGTGTGTTTTAGCTGACAACACCAGTCTATGCAGTTCAGTAAGCTAAACTCAAAGTGTGTGTGTGTGTAGGAGGATAATATGTGAGTTGCATGTTGACACCACTCTCTGTGCTGCTCTGTACTCGTGCTTCAGTGTTCTTAGTAACATGGGGTCCTTAGGGTTTGGGTGTTGACCCTGAGGCTGGAGCCACCCCTGTCTTGCCTGCCAGGGTGTTGGTTTTGGTCCGCTTGGACTCTGGGGGCTGGCACACAGGGTCAGTGGGGGGAGAGGGCCGTTCTGGGGAAATAAGTTGAACCAAAAGAGATGCATCAATCATAGGCAGAACACTGGACTGGATAAAACAAACAGTTCTTAGGAATAAGATTTCCCATAGTTTAGTATACTCAAATGTTGTTGATATTTCATTATTTGGGCTCTCAGAGGCAGACCCCATTACAAAGACCAGTAATGATAATACTGTCCATAGCCAATCGCTGGTCTGGTTGTAAAGTGCTTGGCCAATCGCGTCATAAGTTGTTGCAGGATATACTGACCATGTTTGGCTTTCTCTGTGGAGGAGGGTGTGCTGAAGGCAGCTGGAGATCTGGAGATGACAGGAGTCAGAGATATCCGTCTGAAATCAAAAGGTAAAGAGCGAGAACAGTCACTTAGAAGGGGATTCTACCCGACTCTTGAGTAGGTACGGTTGGGGAGGCAGGGTAGCCTAGTGGTTAGAGCGTTGGACTAGTAACCGGAAGGTTGCAAGTTCAAACCCCCGAGCTGACAAGGTACAAATCTGTCGTTTTGCCCCTGAACAGGCAGTTAACCCACTGTTCCTAGGCAGTCATTGAAAATAAGAATTTGTTCTTAACTGACTTGCCTAGTTTAATAAAGGTAAAATAAATAAAAGGTGGCTGAGGAATTAGTCCTAAGACAACAGCAGAACTCAACATACAGCTACTATTCTATCAGTGGAGGCCTACATAAACACTTCCACCTAATTTTTGATTCATAGAGAAAAGGTAGACCTGCAAATCATAACAAATATAACTTCACTTCTGCACATTCAATCTGTGTTCATATAGACTGATAATGTCCCACACACACAGACCATCTATCTGCCGGCAGCTTCTCAGGACAATCAGTACTTGATTAACAGTGGGGAGGTCCAACAAACCCTGAATACCAGACAGGGTTTGTTCTGACAGACAGTAGCTAATGACCAAACATGCCACAAGCACACTCATCATTTTGTCAAATGACAAATCATTTGCAACATCTGAAAATCTAAGTTTACAAAATAAATCACAACCATTTGCAATAAATGGAAACATTAGTGGGGAAATGGCTCAATGTCCTTCCCTACACTAGACATGCTGCCTGGCTGGTGCTCCCATCTCCCACCAGCCTCTCCCAGTCTAACTGCTCCTTTCCATCCAGTGATGTGGCAGTTATGTAGTAGCTGTATATAGGCACCAGTCAGGCTGTCTGGCTCCACTCACCACAGGCCATTTGAATGAGAGTTTGCATACATTTACATACCATAGTCTTGCGAGAGATAGCGAAGCATTCCGGCTACCTCGTTTTAGCATCTAGACTATAGCATCAAGCAGCATTACATTTACATTTTAGTCATTTAGCAGATGCTCTTATCCAGGACAACTTAGTGCATTCATCTTAAGACAGCTCGATGGGACAACCACATCAAAATAAGTACATCTTTCCTCAATAAAGTAGTTATCAGAAAAGTCAGTTCCAGTAGGAACAGTGAGAGCAGGATAGTTCTGAGCTTGTGGACCAGGGGCAGACATTATAGCGAGAAGGGTTTCATCTATCCCTTTATGTAGTGGTGGCTCACATGATGAGTGATTCAACCAGGATCAAGATACATCAGCACGCAAAAGCTACTCACACATGCAGACACACACTCTCACGAAACACACGCACCAACTCTGACTCACAGGCAAGCATGTAAACAGAGACAGGCAAAAACACACACACAATCTTGTATTTGTGCTCTTACCTGGGGGCAGGCCCTTTAGGGGTGGTGCTAGCTTTAGGGGTGCTGGGGCCCAGGGGTTTACCACTGCTGCTTTGGGCTTTTGGCGTGAGGCAGGGCTGGGTTATAGAGGGGGCGAGGGGGGTGTTGGGGGTAGAGAGGGTGAGGCGAGGCTGCTGAGGGGTGGAGGGTGTGCTGGTGCTGGCCATGGTGGGGGTTTTGGGGGCACTAGCAGCAGGTGCTTTGGGGGTGCTGGGCTTGCCCCACCCCTCCAGGGTGTTGAGGGTGATCCTACGGGGCTTGGTCTTGGCCCTACCAGGGTTCTTCTTCTCCTCTCCCCCAGGGGTCACGGGGGGGCCAGGGGAGGTGAGGGAGGAGATGGGGGTGCTGGGGGCCTCTTTAGGGGTGGGGTGAATAGGGGCGGTGCGCTCTGTTGTTTTGGGGACGGGGGACACCGTGCGGGCCGTTGCAACCTTCTTGCCCTTCTTTTCGAGCCCGTTGCCAGGGGTGACGACCTCCAGGACAGGGGGCTCCTTGAGGGGCGTGCCCAGCTCGCCAGGGGAGAAGGACAGGAAGGAGCAGTAGCCATCTGTAGACGACACCGCCAGGAAGGAACCATCCCGAGACCTACAAAAGGATATGACATCACTAAAGAAACTGGATAAAAACACCACACAACGGAAGAATGCCACACAACAACAACTAATTAAACAGTACTTAGAGGTTACCCCTAAACACTGACACAGGATCAGATATTTTTCAGTGCAGTTTAGGATTGGGAGTAGTGGGGTCATCGGATCCGAGTTCTGTGGTTAAGGCATCTTCTACCTCAAGCTCATTAAAAACAGAGCGGAATGTTTTGCTCTTAATTGTAATCAGAGGGCTGATATAAATGTTATGCTGCCAGTCTCTCTTGGCTTAGAGTTGAAGAGAGACTGACTGCATCACATATTTTTATAAGAAACATCAATGTGTTGAAAATCCCAAATTAATTTCAGTCAATTTATACACACAGCTCTGACACACACACTTACCCCACCAAACATGCCACCAGGGGTCTTTTCACAGTCCCCAAATCCAGAACAAATTCAAGAAAGTGTACAGTATTATATAGAGCCCTTATTGCATGGAACCATCTCATATTGCTCAAATAAACAGAAAACCTGGTTTTAAAAAACAGGTAAAGCAACACCTTGCGGGCACAACACCTCTCCCCTATCTGACCTAGATAGTTTGTGTGTATGCATTGATATGTAGGCTACGTGTGCCTTTTAAAATAAATGTATGTAGTTCTGTCCTTGTCTAATGATGATGTTCTGTATTGTGTCATTCTGTATTATGTTGCATGTTTTGTGTGGACTACCAGGTGAGGTCGCTGAGTGTGTGGTAGTGGATGTTGGAGACGTAGCCGAAAGGTAGGGTCTGCTGAGTGTCATAAAGGAAGATGGAATCCTCAGAGGCCACAGCAAACACCAGTCTGTAGGGCAAGCCAAACGTGTTGGGCAGGGGTTGGGCACTGCCATCTGGGGAGCAGAGAGAGAGTTAGCTATCCTTTTATATCTTGGGTAATAAGAGTTTGCTGAATAAATGAAATATATAAATGAGTAATAATCAGTAGAAGAGCTGTGTCTTTACCCTCTCCCTTCTTGGTCCTCAGCTCAAAGTAGACGGGGCAACAGCGTACAGCCAGGGTGGCTTTAGCAGGGCAGGGCAGGTGAGCTATGGGCCTAGAATACAGAAAGGCAGATGCATCCAGTTTCACCCTTACTCTGATACAGCTACACACTAAGAGAGCAAGACTTATTAGAGCTGGGATGATAAACTGAAAATGATCCACACTGATCACTTATTGCAGGTATTTGGCCGATATCGTTCATTACGATAGCCTATATTAGAGAAAAGTTCTACATTTTTAAAAAGTTTGCTAATATGGGTGATTATTAATGGGTACAACCATCAAACTAGTAGTAGTAGGTTAAGAATCAATTATTGTTTTAAATGGTGCACATTAGTGTTATAAACCTTTCGTTCTCTCATCAATTCAGGCAATTTACCTCAATACGGATTTTTGTCCATATCCAGCTCTAAGACATACAGTGGAGCAGCTGTTCCCAACTCCAGTCCCTGGACAAGCATGCCTGATTCTACTTGTCAACTAATCATCAAGCTATCCAACAAAATGTGTGTTGCTGGGGGTACTGGAGGATTGGAGTTGGGAAATACTGACCTAGAGCAACAGACCCAGAGACAGCAGCTAACTCCAGACCTGGACAGTCTCAGTTCAATTCATCTTTATTGTCCACAAAAGGGCTATTCGTTGGCAGCAGTTACCTCTTGAGGCTCTTCCTGGAGAAGACGTAGGTGGTGTTGGTGATGTTCTCCCCCGCCTCCACACACCCTGCTACAGAGACAGACACAAACAGACAGAGAGGAGAGGGGAGAGGGACACAGAGGGGGAGAAAAGAGATGGGTTAAACAGGATGTCACCCATGACCTCTACACCATCACAGGATATGACAGCAGCACAGGACACAATTACTTCCTGTTTCAAATCACCAGATGGATGTACAGGATAAAACCTTGTTCACAATGCAGGCCTCCACGCTCAAATCAGTTTTATTTTCCATGTGTGTGTTCAGACAGCAGTCATTTGCTGACATGGCTATGCTAGTTGTCATAATAACGACAGGTATGTGCGGCGGTGGTGCTCGTGCTTCCCATCACTCAGAAGTTATGTAACAAGCTACGGTGACAATGCCTGCCATGGATGTTTCTCAGTAAACTCAAAATCATTGTGTAAGAACACCTTTAAAGGATAAAATGATCCAACTTTCAAAACTAGTCCTTTATGTCTAGCTACAGCAGTCAACTAGTTAGGTAACTGTTTACCTTTATGTCTAGCTACAGCAGTCAACTAGTTAGGTAACTGTTTACCTTTATGTCTAGCTACAGCAGTCAACTAGTTAGGTAACTGTTTACCTTTATGTCTAGCTACAGCAGTCAACTAGTTAGGTAACTGTTTACCTTTATGTCTAGCTACAGCAGTCAACTAGTTAGGTAACTGTTTACCTTGCTAGCACATTCACTCATTTGTTTGTAAATAATTAACAAACCAGTTAGCTAGCACATGTTCTTGTCAAACTGTCAACAGAGTAGCTAGCAACCAACAAGATACGCCAAATAACTGTCTAAATAAATCAGATTTGAACATTCAGACAGGTTGCATGGGAAATAATCCGTTTTGTATCGGACTTCAAACCACCTACGAAGGTGGTTTAAAATGTGGCTTGAGACATCTGAATCCATTTGCTTTTTGGCTGTTCAGACTGCAGGAAATGAAACAGATTCGTATCAGATACGCCAAAAATTGTATTTGAATCACTTCAAACTACCAATGTGAACAAGGCCTAGCTGTTTCTGTGTGAGTGCGTTTACCTGGGGCGAGCAGGAAGGAGCCATCCGGTGTGAAGGTGAGGCGTCTGAAGAAAGACCTCATGCTGTCGTCATGGAACATTCGGTACTGTTTCACCTGCACACAAATAAACAGACAAACACCATCACATTAAAGAGTGTTTGGTGTGTGTATGATTGTGTTTAGTGTGAGTGTAAAGTATGTGTGTGTATAGATAGCTGTTTAGCAACAAAACTGACACATATGGGGCAAAACAGACAGAGTTGGCTTAGTGTTGACATCATCTAAGCTATAGTTCGTCTCCTGTCAAAACATCTCAAAACCAGACATGGTATCAAGAAAAAGACAAAACTAGCTGAAACAATGTTACTTACAATTCCCCAATGGTAGCTTATTGTCATAGTTGGCAGCTTTCTGGCTATGCAGAATCAAAACACAGACTTCTACCCCATTGAAGTGTGCACATTGTTTTCTTTACGTTGTCAGCGAACCCATCTATGGGAGAACGTTTGTCCACTCAGCTCATACTGACCTCTCCCTCCGCAGCTGATCCAGAGCTCATCTTACTGACACTGTAGACTTTCCTCCTGCTCTGAGTACTGTACACACGCATCACCCTGAGGGGGGGGGAAGACAGATCATCAATCATATAACACTGTTTCAGAAGGTTCAGATCTACAAGTCCATGTTGGTTCTTTGTTTATGTTAGTCCCACTGATCACTGATCAAAGGGGGACCAGAGGCTGGGTGTGTTCCTACCTGTCACAGCTGAGTGTGGCCACATACTGGCCCAGCGGGTCCCAGGTCACTCCCTGCACATAGCTCTTATGGTCATTAAAGATGCACAGCTTCTGACCTGAGAAATACAACACTTATTACCGGTGTTATAACTAATTATAAACTGGGTGGTTTGAGCCCCGAATGATGATTGGCTGGCAGCCATAGTACGGTATATCAGACCGTATACCACTGGTATGACAAACATTTATTTTACTGCTCTAATTACATTGGTAACCAGTTTATAATAGCAATAAGGCACCTCGGGAGTTTGTCATATATGCCCAATATACCACGGCTAAGAGCTGTATCTAGGTATAAAAAGATCAAGGACATCAACCACCCGAGCCTCAGCCTGTTCACCCTGTTACCATCCAGAAGGTCAGTATGGGTGCATGAAAGCTGGGACCGAGAGACTGAAAAACAGCTTCTATCTAATCTTGAACGTTGATTGGTTAAAATCGCATTCCAGACGGTGTCTATTACACAAGTTACCACCGGCTAAATCTATGATGTTAAAATGCCTATTTACTCTGCTCCATTTGAGTGCACAATTCACCATCATCAGCCCAGACAGGGAAGTTATAAACTTGATCTCCACTATAAAAAGCAACTAGACATTATCTCACATTTCTTTAAGACTAAAATTTAGTTTTCAACAGCAGAGATTTATATCAACCTTGCTGTCTGTCTCTCTGACTTGTGCAACATTGTTTCAATACTCAAAATTTGATCTTGACCTCCAACTGTCCCATAGTAATGATCGTGTTGGGGCATTATCCCTTACTGAATAACACACACACAGGTATATAGTTGTGGCCAAATATATTGGCACCCTTGCAGATTTATTAAATAATTCACCTTTTTTTCTCTAAAATAAATTAAAATAAAAAAGAACAACTTTTGGCCACCAACACCTTATTGGATTTTCAACATTACAGAAACAAATGTATTTAGCTCCAAGGTGGCAATAATTTTGTCCATGCCATGTCTTTATTTTCTAAATTAAAATAGTTTAAAAAGATTACAAAATACTATTCAATCCGCAATGTTGAAAAGCCAATAAGGTGAGGTGACCAAACGTTTTTCTTCAATTTGAATTATTTTAGAAGACCTAGAGAATTAAAGTCCAAGGTTGCCAATATACAGTATTTGGCCGCAAATGTAACTGAAGACATATTTAGACACACAAGCTATATGTAATCTCACACACATCTTACCCTTTGTTACATCCCACATAATGGCAGTGTTGTCCACAGAACCAGAGACCATGAAGTTCCCATCACGGGTCCAGCTGATATCATACACATCCTCAATATGTCCCCTACAAAACACAATACCATTTAAACAGTGCACACACAAACAGTCACAAATGTGATTATGAAGTAATACACAGGGAAGGGACAATGTATTGTAGATAAGGGGAGTGATTAAAGGGTATCACCGCAGGGTCTTGACCACGCTCCAGCTCTCCTTGTTGAGCTGACTATCCTCCTCCTCCTGGAACGACGGGGCCTGCTCAGGCTCCTTATTGTCATTCAGCTTCCACAGCAGGATGGCTGAATCTGTTACACAGAGTCATCAACACACAGTCATTAACACACACACTGAATATTTGTTATCAAAGCAGTCTACATCCAGCTAAATTGGCCGATGAAGTCACATTTACATTTACATTTAAGTCATTTAGCAGACGCTCTTATCCCCAGCGATGGATTTAGTCGCACATATTTTGGGCAGGAGCAGATACATGTCGTTTCTCAATGTCTATCGGTGTGTGCGTCTGTCTGCCCAAGACAGCTCGCGAATAGATTTAGAATATTGATAAGTGACATTTGGATGTCGAGTGTGCATCGTCTCAATGCTCATTTTGACCAAAACACTTGCAGACTCGAGTAATCACTATCGAACACATTAGTAAGTGGTCAATCGATAAAGGCTTAGGGGCCAAATGTTCGGTTAGAGATTCTGCCCGTCTATGACTTGAACATAGTAAAGTACAAAAAAATGTATGCTCTGGATAAGTGTCCGCTAAATGACTGAAATGTAAATAGCGTATTTTTCTTCAGTGTTGGCATCAATGGGTTACAATTGGAGACACTGATCATCCTTGTTCCATTTTATTTCCGATAGATAGATATATATTATCTTTATGGCAAAACATTTGTCATACAGATGCAGTCAAATATACTGGCACCAATGATGAATATAAACCCTGGGTTGCTGATGCTATGTATTGGCCATTGAGAGGCTTTGAAGTCACCGGTTAGCCATATTGGGACTATTGTAATTCTACAGTATTTCAATTAAATGTAGCAAGGACAAAATTACATGGATTTGAATATTATTTAGGTGTAGTGGTGACAGTAACATTAATAATGTAAAAAAATTATACTTAAGGAAATTGTTTTATATATTTTTTATGTTTAGCTCACATAATATAATTTAAAATGATGCATTAAGGTGTCTGTAATAGAATGAATGTGGCAAAGACAAATGCAGACATTAATAAATGCATTTCTATAGCTTCCAAAAAATATATTTTTTTTTACAATGGTGGGAGAGTACCGAGATGGAGGCATGGTGGCTTCAACACAGCACACTCGATCAGTTATCTAGTGTATACCGTATATAAATAATTTATTGGCACCCTTGCACTTTACAATGGAGAAGATCGTTTCGTTTTTTTTTTCTTTTTAAAACTGGTTGAATGGCAATGTTTACCCTGTAAGCACCTGCAAAGTATCACAGATTAGATTAATTACACAGTAAATGAGAATAATTGCCTCTAACCAAATTATTTGGAATTTTGAATAATTATGAACAATCTCAATTTCAGTTTATATATTTTTGATCTTGGTCCTGTGCAGTGGAAATAAAACAAATACACATAAACAAATGTTTTTTCAACTTATTTGAGAATAGTGATTCATGCAAGGGTGTCAATATACTGTATCTAACCACATCTTTATATATTATAGCAAACTATTTTATTTGTCAATTATGCTATAGTTGATATATACACGTTTGCTACATCGTGACCCACCATCTCCTCCAGAAGCGAGCAGCTCACTGTTGGGGCAGAAGCGCACCACGTTGACAGCCTTGGTGTGCCGTGCAAGGTTGGACAGGAAGTCCACCACTGCTTTCCCATCAGGCCCCATCTCCACACGCCACAACTAACCACAGGAAGTGACCTCACACGTTATAGCATCACACAGACCCACTACACTCATTAGGTCATTATCTCTCTTAATAGTATATCACCATACAATACATTATTACAGTTTCCTTTACCAAGCTCTGTCTGTATGTGTGTGTGTGTGTGTGTGTGTGTGTGTGTGTGTGTGTGTGTGTGTGTGTGTGTGTGTGTGTGTGTGTGTGTGTGTGTGTGTGACAATCTGCAAATGCATACAAAGTGTTCACAGTGTGTGCATATGAGAGTGAGAGAACAATAGAGACTATTCTCAATTCCAGGTGGGACACTTGAAACAACCCCAGAGAATGAATGACTCAACAACAATGGAGGGGTTGTTTTAAACAGATAGCTAACTGTTGCTCACCCTGACAGTGGTGTCCACTCCTGCTGTGGCCAGCCTGTGTATGCGGCCCTCTGCGTTGTGCTGGAAGTCCAGACTGTAGACAGGTTCTTTGTTGTGCCACGCAATCTCACATGTTATCACCTTCATCTTGCTACTAAATACAGGCAAAGAGAGTAACGTTAACGTTAGCTAACTGAAAAGTCGATGTCAGCTAGACTAGAGGCAGCTCGTAACGTTAACAGTTAGTTAGCTAACTACAGCAACTAAACAAACAGCAGCTGTTGTTGTTGACACCGATAGTCACTTGCAATACATACTGGGAAGGCAGTGGAGAAAGTTGGGCCATTAACCACTTCCAAGTGCTCTTAAAGTTACATTCATTAGAAAAAAAGAGTTAGCTTGGTAGCTACTGGTTTGCTTAGTTCAGCCATGGCTAAACTAGTTTCATTCGATTGCTGTGTGTTGAAGTAAAACAACTTGCGAAGACACATGAACAATTATATTATATCAAATATTGGATTATTCAAATATGCATCCAGAACAAATCCATAAATATGCATGTATCTCTGCCTACCAGTTTTTTTTCCCACTGACTAACTTTTCTGCTGCGTCCCGCGCGGAGTAAAATCTACAAGCGGACAGCAGAGAGAAAACATTGGTTTCCCGCGTAGAGTTCGGAAATAACTTCCGGTAGGGAAGTCAGCAGTGATAGGCTGAGAAGGGGAAGGGGCGGGTAATACCAGAGTAGTCCAGGGGGTTCCACGAGCTTCTATAAAGCCACAGATTCCACAGCGAGAAAGTCAAAATTGACACACACACATAAAAAATGTTTTTTGCTCTTAATTTAAATTCAGGGTTAGGTTTAAAAGGAAATGGGCGAGGTTTATGACTTGGTGTCAGGAGCTTGCCAGCTTGTAGTCCTAAAAACAGGAAATGATTTAGCTTTGGTTCTTTCAGCCATTTCTATAGGCAAAATGAATGTCGAAATAGGATTTTTGGAATACACGCCGAAAATAAGGTCCGAGGTTATTAACACAGGCTCATGAAATCTTATGTTTTGTTCTATGAGATAACACGACCTTTATGAAATATGAAGCCTTTATGCAATGTAAATGACATAAATGCTTTAAAAAAGTGACATTAGCTTATATCATAGAACAAAACGTATAAAATATCCTAAGCCTGTGCTTACCAGACCTTAATTTCAGCGTTTATCCAAAAACTCCATACATTTTTCCAAAAGCTTCATTCAACGAACCACCGTGGTTAGTGCCTACAAAAAGATGCCATTGCTATAGGCGCGTTTTTGACGCCTTTCATTTTTCACATTGTGAATTTGACAAAATATTCAAGTTAACACAGACCTTATACAGAAGGTCTAAAATTGCATATGGAAAAATGTATGGTGAAAAAAACAATTAGAACCATTTCCGGGTTTTATGACTCATACTGTGGCACCCAATTGAGTCTGGGTAATTTAAAATCTGTAAATCTGCATTCCAGAATAACATATGACATGCAAGCCATTGTAAGTGTTTGATGTAATGTCATTTCAGGTAAAAATGTAAGTTTTTTATATTTCCCAACCATTCAGCAAATATACTTTCGCTTTGAAGCTAGGTGCTCTTCTAATGACACCGAATGAATAATGTCTCAGTTTTGATGCCTTCCCAACCCAGTAAATGATTGCTGATCATGTATGGAAATGTGAAAGTGACAGAGGATTCGTTAGTCAATAAATGTTATTGGGATTTCAAGGTCTTTTTTCATTGCATGCTTTTAGAAGCAATGTTGGTAATGTATCTTTTGTAGAGGCTATACATTGAAAAAAAAGTCAACGCATCGTTAGAACAGTGAAAAAAATAAATATATTTTTAAGAAATAATACATCCGGGACAGTTGCATTGCTAAAAGGACAACCAAAATTCCCTCGTGTCGCGAAAACAAAGCACATTCCCACGCTCTAATCCCAATTGAGGGATGAATCACAAATCAATAAATTAACCAGTTAACTTTGATAAACATTCCAGATATAGCTGCTGATTTTCCAGTTAATTAATAAAAAGGTTCAGTTAAATATGGATCGTTGAAGATATTGAGTCAGTTGCACGACCTCAATGAGTCAATCTTTCTTCATGAACTAGAAAGTTTGGAGTGGTTTGAGCTGGCTAACAATTTGATCCTGCTTTGAAATATAGTGCTTTCAGAAAATATTCAGACCACTTGACGTTTTCCACATTTCTCTTTACATTACAGCCTTATTCTAAAATGGATTAAATAAATATTTTTCCTCAGCAATCTACACACAATACCCCATATCAACAAAGTAAAAACAGGTTGACATTTCTGCTCATTTATTAAAAATAGCTTATTTACATAGGTATTCAGACTCTTTCGCAATGAGACTTGAAATTGAGCTCAGGGGCATCTGGTTTCCATTGATCATCCTTGATGTTTCAATAACTTGGGAGTCCACCTGGGGGTAAATTCATTTGATTGGACATGATTTGGAAAGGCACACACCTGTCTATAAGGTTCCACAGTTGACAGTGCCTGTCAGAGAAAAAAACTGTGAGGTCGAGGGAATTGTCCGTAGAGCTACGAGAATGGAGTGTGTCAAGGCACAAACCTGGGGAAGGGTACCAAAAAGTTCTGCAGCATTGAAGGGCCCCAAGAACACAGTGGCCTCCTCCATTCTTAAATGGAAGAAGTTAGGATCCACCACGACTCTTCCTCAAGCTGGCCGCCCGGCCAAACTGAGCAATTGGGGGAGAAAGGCTTTGGTCAGGGAGGTGACCAAATCATCAAAATCAAATAAAATGTATTTATATAGCCCTTCGTACATCAGCTGATATTTCAAAGTGCTGTACAGAAACCCAGCCTAAAACCCCAAACAGCAAGCAATGCAGGTGTAGAAGCATGGTGGCTAGGAAAAACTCCCTAGAAAGGCCAAAACCTAGGAAGAAACCTAGAGAGGAACCAGGCTATGTTGGGTAGCCAGTCCTCTTCTGGCTGTGCCGGGTGGAGATTATAACAGAACATGGCCAAGATGTTAAAATGTTCATAAATAAGGCAGAACAGTTGAAACTGGAGCAGAAGCACGGCCAGGTGGACTGGGGACAGCAAGGAGTCATCATGTCAGGTAGTCCTGGGGCATGATCCTAGGGCTCAGGTCCTAGTTGAAACCAAGAACCCGATGGTCACTGACAGAGCTCTAGAGTTACTTTGTTGAGATGGGAGAACCTTCCAGAAAGACAACCATCTCTGCAGCACTTCACCAATCAGGCCTTTATGGTAAAGTGGCCAGATGGAAGCCACTCCTCAGTAAAAGGCACATGACAGCCCGCTTGGAGTTTGCCAAAAGGCACCTAAAGTCCATGAGAAACAAGATTATCTGTATCGGTCTGATGAAACCAAGATTGAACTCCATGGCCTGAATGGTAAGCGTCACGTCTGGAGGAAACCTGGCACCATCCCTACGGTGAAGCATGTTGGTGGCAACATGATGATGTGGGGATGTTTTTCAGCGGCAGAGACTGGGAGACTAGACAGGGTCAAGGGAAAGATGAACAGAGCAAAGTACAGATGAAAACCTGCTCCAGAGCACTCAGGACCTCAGACTGGGGTGAAGGTTCACCTTCAAACAGGACAATCATCCTAAGCACACAGCCAAAACAAAATAGGAGTGGCTTTGGGACAAGTCTCTGAACGTCCTTGAGTGGCCCAGCCAGAGCCCAGACTTGAACCCAATCAAACATCTCTGGAGACCTGAAAATAGCTGTGCAGCAACGCTGCCCATCCAACCTGACAGAGCTTGAGAGGATCTGCAGAGAAGAATAGGAGAAACACCCCAAATACAGGTATGCCAAGCTTTTAATGTAAAAAACCTAAGACTCGAGGCTGTAATCACTGCCAAAGGTGCTTCAACAAAGTACTGAGCAAAGGGTCTGAATACTTATGTAAATGTCATATCAGGTTTTATTTTTTATAAATTAGCAAAATTGTCAAACTGTTTTTGTTTTGTCATTATGGGGTATTGTGTGTAGATCGTTGAAGGGGGGAAAAACTATTTAATACATTTTAGAATAAGGCTGTAACGTAACAAAATGTGGAAAAAGTCAAGGGGTCTAAATGCACTGCACCTCTCTGGACTCATCCCCCATCTCTTGCATTACAATCTCCCGCATTCGGACCTTAACTTTTAATTAATAATTTACAATTTTGTTAGCGTCCCAGAGGTAGGAATAAGTTTTAAATCCTCTGGAGTGCAAAAACCCTGTTATTTCAAGAGAAACATCAGTCTCAGCTCAAAAGAACAGAGGGATTGATAGTACTCTGATAAGACAAACGTGTGACAAGAGTGAGGGGAGAGGTTATGATATCGTACTCCTAGTTATAAAACATACAACACAAAATAAAAATATATGTTAACTCAAGATTTGGGTGAAAAAGTCTTCATTATTTCTTAGCATATAAATGAACATGAGCACATAAGAGTGAATGCAACATTGAATACTGAACTTAATCTGTCTTGATCTAGGAACGATGTAGAACTGATGGTTATGTCTGTTTTGGGAGAGACGGGAGTCCTTCTACCAAGCCACAGAGCAGATCATGGTGGAGACTATGTCCCTTAACTCATCAAGTGAAAACTCCTCTGTTCCTGACATCATTCCAGGAATGTTCACTGTGGTCACCTGTAATCGAAGAGAAAAACATCTTCCCGGAACACTGACATGATTCTAGAGCCTCCATCCACATTGGAGTAGTAAGTGTTTGTGAGAAGGAGAGGTTGAACTCAGTAACCCCAAAGTTTCAGTGCAAAATAGCTTACTGTTTGTTGCATCATTAAGTACCACCATGGTCATGGAACAATATAAAAGTGTTTGTACAGCAATACAAATAAATACTTTTCAGTTCATTCCCTCTTTCACTTGTAAAAAATCCATAGAAAATACATTTAAAAAGTGTAAAAACGCCGAGGTAAAAGGAGAGGCAGGAAGTCTCTGTGACCATCTCCAGGTCTGCCTCTCCTCACAGAGTTAGATGGAGGACAACCCCTCCATCCATATCCCGCCCCAGGCCCTTACGCAGGCCCCAACGTCTCCACATCAGTAAGAACCTGATGGAGGATCTCGTCGATGACTGGACAGTCGTAGTTGACTTGTTCAAGGTCCAATGCTGGGACAAATGTGACCAGGAGACGACCAATGCTCCTCCGAAGCTCCCTCAGCCTGAGAAACAGACACAGAGAAAAAGGGTGTTCATGTACAGTGCCTTCAGAAACTATTCACACTCCTTAACTTTTTCCACAATTTGTTGTGTTACAGCCTGAATTTAAAATGGATTAAATTGAGACTGTCACTGGCCTAAACACAATACCCCATTATGTCAAAGTGGAATGATGTTTTTACAAATTAATAAAAAATGAAAAGTTGAAATGTCTTGAGTCAATAAGTATTAATCCCCTTTGTTATGGTAGTCCTATATACGTTCTGGAGTAAAAATGTGCTTAACAAGTCAGGTAATCATTTTTTTTAATGACTACCTTATCTCTGTACACCACAGATAATATGTAAGATCCCTCAGTTGAGCAGTGAATTTCAAACACAGATTCAACCACAAAGACCAGGTTTTCCAATGCCTCGCAAAGAAGGGAACCTATTGGTAGATGGGTATAAATACAGTTTAAAAAAAGCAGACATTGAATATCCCTTTAAGCATGGTGAAGTTATTACACTTTGGATGGTGTATCAATAAACACAATCACTACAAAGATACAGGATTCCTTCCTAACTCAGTTGCCAGAGAGGAAGGAAAATGCTCAGGGATTTCACCATGAGGCCAATGGTGACATTAAAACAGAGTTTAATGGCTGTGATAGGAGAAAATTGAGGATGGATCAACAACATTGTTACTCCACAATACTAACCTAAATGACAGAGTGAAGAGATGAAAGCCTGTACAGAACAAAAAATATTCCAAAACATGAATCGTGTTCGCAAATAAGGCCATTTCTGTCCTGAAAATAAAATGCTATGATTAGGGCATATCCAACGCAAACATCACTGAGTACCACACTTCATATTTCCAGGCATGGTGGTGGCTGCATCATGTTATGGGTATGCTTGTCCTTGGCAAGAACTAAATTCGTATTTTAGGATCAAATAGAATAGAGCTAAGCACAGGCAAAATCCTAGAGAAAAATCTGGTTCAGCCTGCATTCTAACAGACAATGGGAGACAAATGAACCTTTCAGCAGGACAATAAACTTAAAGTGGCTTGAAAATATATGGTAAGACTTACAAAGGCTGTCCTAGTAATGATCAGCAACCAACTTGACAGAGTTTGAAGATGTTTTAAAAACAATCATTTGCATATATTGTACAATCCAGGTGTGCAAAGCTCTTAGAAACCTACCCAGAAAGACTCAACTGTAATCACTGCCAAAGATGATTCTAATATGTATTGACTTGGGTGTGAATAACATGTACATTTCTGTATTTCTCTCTCCCTTGTGGCAAGGATATGGAGTACAAACACTACAGGAGATAATAATTGTGAAAAAATGTCTAAAAACATGTTTTCACTGTCATAGTGTATTCTGTGGGTGAGAAAAAAAAAATCCATTTTAAATTCAGGCTGTAACACAACAAATGATGGAATAAGTCTAGGGGTATGAATACTTTCTAAACGCACTGGTGATCTGATGACCGTACAGGAATACTGAAGGAAACAGAAGTGAAAATCTTATCCTCACGTCTGGGGTGCCTCCGAGGTGGAGCCATTAGCAGCACTAGTGGCCGCTACGTCTCCCCTCTCTGTCTGGGCAGCTGCAGCCTGAGCTGCTTCTCTCTCCTGTTTCTCTCTCTCCTCTTTCTCTCTCTCCCACTCTTGTTTCTCCCTCCTCAGCTCCACCACGTCCAGCTGCAGCGTCTCACACTGGGACAAGAGGTTGCCCTTCTCCTCTTTCATAGCCGCCACCTGGGGGTGGGAGAGTAGACAGGGACACAAAGGGGCAGATGATTATGCGGAGGAAGATAAGAAATCACATCAGATAGACATGACAGATTCATGTTCACTTACACACAGTATGATGCATTGCCCCATCACCACCTCTTCATCCTCCACACACCTGGTACATCAGGTTTACATCAAACTAGCCTTTTTCACGGTATGGTAAAATATCAACAGCATTCTTATAAAGGTAGGGGGGATAAAATGGCCACTCACCTGGGAGCGTAGCATGTCACGTTCACAGTTGGCATTGCTGAGGTCCTGGAGCAGAGTGTCTACCTGTACAGCCACCTGGTCACTGACCTTACTCCCCTCTGCCTGCTCTCGTTCTCCATCCCCTGCTCCAGTCTGACAGGCCAGGTGGCATTGCTCTCTCTTCACAGCGGCCCTGGAATGCTCCTGCATGCTGCCCTCCAGGTCATGGAGCTGGCAGGTCAGCTTGTGGACCTGTTCCTTGAACTGGTCCCTCTCGTGGGCTGCAGCCTGCATGAGCTCCAGCAGCTGATCTTGCTGCTCCTGTGCTTCTGACAGGTTACGGAAGTCAATCCGGGGAAGGTCTGATGGGTCTGGGACAGATGGGCCAGCAGAGAATGGGCCTGCAGAGGATGGGCCAGCAGAGGATGGGCCTGGTGTGGATGGGCCTGGTGTGGATGGGCCTGGTGTGGATGGGGCTGCAGAGGACGGGCCTGCAGAGGACGGGCCTGGTGTGGAGGGGCCTGGTGTAGCGGGGCCTGGTGTAGAGGGGCCTGGTGTAGAGGGGCCTGCAGAGGATGGGCCTGCAGAGGATGGGCCTGGTTCTGTTCTCTTCCTATCTCTTTCCTCCTTCTTCTTGTTGTCCTCTTCTTTGTTCTTCACTTTTGTCCAGTTCTCTAATCTCTCCTTCTCCTTTTCCACTTCCTCCCTTTTCTTTCGCTCCTCCTCCTCTTCATCCTTCACTTCACCCCGTATGTCTGTCTGGGTGGTTATGCTCATCTGCTCTGAGGAAGGTGGTAGAGGGGAGAGGTTGGTCGCTGCGGTTCCCGTCTCCACGGAGCTTGTTCCTATGCCATTGGTCCTAACGTTGCCAGTGCCAGAAGGTGTTTCCACAGCCCTACTCTCTGACTTTACCTTGGCCATGTCAAAGGTTGCCTTCTTTGGAATAGGGGTGCTGTTGGTCTCCAAGATAACAATGTCATCGTCATCCGTGATCTCATCATCGTCATCGTCAATCGGGATGATGACTGATGGGGATGACACATTCGTCTCTGCTGCCGTTGATGTGGATCCCATAGAGGTGTTTTGGTGGAAACCGTTCACCCTGGGTCTTTTGGTGTCCCTTTCAGAGGTCATGGCCAATGTTCTCTTCATTCTACAGAGGATATGGGGGCTTATTATGCACCATTAAACAAATAACAATGATTATTGACAGGATTTATCTCTCCCTTGTGGCAAGGATATGTAGTACAAACACTACGGGAGAGAGACAGAACGAGAGAGAGCATACAAGAGAAGAGAGACTACCACTCAGACAGTGGCCATACCTTGAAGGTGTTGAAGGGGCTGGAGGGGTTGAAAGAGAGCACACGCTAGAGATGATGGGCATGTGGTTGGAGGAAGGGCTGGTCCCTATGAAGTGAGAGATACATTTATATCAACACCTACATTATCAAAAACATCCCCATCAACATAACATACGCAGTTCACAGTAGACGTACCTGATTGAGTGAGGGGAGAGATCCTGAGAGGAGATGATCTGGGCCTAGCACTGAGTGGTGATGCTGTGGTAGCCCTAGTGCTCAGTGGTGCCTTCACATTAACTCTGACTGTGGGGGGAGCAGAAGCTGGAGACATCTGTACAGCTGTCCTGAAGCTCTACAAATGACAGAGGAAAGGAAGGACATGAGTAGGAAGACTGTATTGGCTGTTTTTATTCAACTAGCTAGTCCTCCTCGCCTCTGTACTAGGTGCTGCTATATGACATATCTAGACCCACCGATGTCTTTATAAGCTGCAGTTTCAGGTCCTCCTGTTGGCGCCTCAGAGCTTCGTTCTGCCGAGCCAGCGCTGCAATCCGCATCCGCTCTGCCTTCTTCTGCTCATCTTCATACTGACACACACACACACACACACACACACACACACACACACACACACACACACACACACACACACACACACACACACACACACACACACACACACACACACACACCAGAGCCGGGCATTAGGACACACACAACAGGGCACACAAAATATAAAGGTAGAACAAATCATGTGTAGGCATGAACCAGGGTGTGACACATACATAGACAGGCAGACAGACACACACAGAAAAAGCTAACCTGTTGTCGTTTCCACTCCTGCTGCATTTTGGTGTTCCTTTCACTGTGAAATAGAGCACAGTTTAATTTGATTGAAAATGAAAAGCCATAATTGCATTAATCTCACCTGCTGACATCATACACATTCTATGGAATCGCCTATCAGGTCCGAAATGATTGGCACCCTTGATAAAGATGAGCAAAAGGTTTTCAATGGGGGTTCAAGTCAGGAGACTGATTTTGTCTTCAATTAACAATTTCTCGATTTTGATGTGTGCTTGGGGATATTGTCTTGCTGGAAGTTGCACTTGCGACCTCCAAGTTTCAGCCTCCAAGGGGAGGCAACCAGGTTTTTGGCTAAAATGTCCCGGTATTTGGTCAAGTTAATGATGTTAATGATGCTGTTGACCTTAACAAGGGCCCCAGGACCAGTGGAAGCAAAATAGCACCATAACATTTACATTTTAGTCAAGATCCACCACCATATTTTACAGTATGTATGAGGTTATTTTCTGCACATGCATCCTTATTTTGTCGCCAAACCCACCACTGACTGGTGTGCATGCCCAAAGAGCTCTCATCTGACCATAGCACCGGTTCCAATCCAAGTGGCAATGCTGTTTATCAAACTCTAGGCATGTACATTTGTTTGATGCTCTCAATAAAGGCTTTTTTTTGCAACCATTTCAAAGAGCCCATTGGCATGGAGGTGGCGTCCAATTGTAGATTTGGAGATGTGGTGACCCGGTAATGTGACAAAGTTTTGTAACTCTCCTACTTTGGCCCTTTTCTTTTCCTCCTGAACCATCTTCCTCACTGTGCGTGGGGACAAGATACACATGCGTCCAATACTAGGCAAGATTTACCACTCTTCCAACGGTTTTAAACTTCTAAATTGTTGCCCTAATAGGTAGTATGTATTTTTTTGCCATTGCCAGATTTATGAAGGCCAACAACCATGTCTCTTTTCGTTTGTGAGTTCTTTTACTTTTCCCATTGTGATGGATGACAGGGAATTTACATGCATGTCACCTAATGTTTATACCCCAGTGAAACAGGAAGCCACGAAAGGCCACAATACAGTTCCTTAAACTGAGATGAATTTACAAAAGTAGACTGAATTAAGAATTTTTATGAGTACAAATACACTGCTCAAAAAAATAAAGGGAACACTTAAACAACACAATGTAACTCCAAGTCAATCACACTTCTGTGAAATCAAACTGTCCACTTAGGAAGCAACACTGATTGACAATACATTTCACATGCTGTTGTGCAAATGGAATAGACAACAGGTGGACATTATAGGCAATTAGCAAGACACCCCCAATAAAGGAGTTGTTCTGCAGGTGGGACCACAGACCACTTCTCAGTTCCTATGCTTCCTGGCTGATGTTTTGGTCATTTTTTAATGCTGGCGGTGCTTTCACTCTAGTGGTAGCATGGGACGGAGTCTACAACCCACACAAGTGGCTCAGGTAGTGCAGCTCATCCAGGATGGAACATCAATGCGAGCTGTGGCAAGAAGGTTTGCTGTGTCTGTCAGCGTAGTGTCTAGAGCATGGAGGCGCTACCAGGAGACAGGCCAGTACATCTGGAGACGTGGAGGAGGCCGTAGGAGGGCAACAACCCAGCAGCAGGACAGCTACCTCCGCCTTTAAGGAGCACTGCCAGAGCCCTGCAGAATGACCTCCAGCAGGCCACAAATGTGCATGTGTCTGCTCAAACAGTCAGAAAAAGACTCCATGAGGGTGGTATGAGGGCTCGACGTCCACAGGTGGGGGTTGTGCTTACAGCCCAACACCGTGCAGGACGTTTGGCATTTGCCAGAGAACACCAAGATTGGCAAATTCACCACTGGCGCCCTGTGCTCACCACAGATGAAAGCAGGTTCACACTGAGCACATGTGACAGACGTGACAGAGTCTGGAGACGCCGTGGAGAACGTTCTGCTGCCTGCAACATCCTCCAGCATGACCGGTTTGGCGGTGGGTCAGTCATGGTGTGGGGTGGCATTTATTTGGGGGGCCTCCATGTGCTCGCCAGAGGTAGCCTGACTGTCATTAGGTACCGAGATGAGATTCTCAGACCCCTTGTGAGACCATATGCTGGTGCGGTTGGCCCTGGGTTCCTCCTCTGGGAGGAGATCCCTCAGGAGACCATCCGCCACCTCATCAGGAGCATGCTCAGGCATTGTAGGGAGGTCATACAGGCAGGTGGAGGCCACACACACTACTGAGCCTCATTTTGACTTGTTTTAAGGACATTACATCAAAGTTGGATCAGCCTGTAGTGTGGTTTTCCACTTTAATTTTGAGTGTGACTCCAAATCCAGACCTCCATGGGTTGATAAATTTGATTTCCATTGTTAATTTTTGTGTGATTTTGTCAGCACATTCAACTATGTAAAGAAAAAAGTATTTAATAAGAATATTTCATTCATTCAGATCTAGGATGTGTTATTTTAGTGTTCCCTTTATTTTTCTGAGCAGTGTACTTTTGACATTCTTTTTTAGAACAAAATATTACTTGTTAAACAAAATCTCTTTCTCTAAGCAATGTATATAAAATAATAAAACAATATAGCACAGTATTTTTAATTATTGTATACATAATTGTTTGTTCATCTTTATCAAGGGTGCCAATAATGGACCTGACTGTACAACATCAACTCCTTGCCTACTGTGTTGCAAAATGAAGTGAAAACTTGCACATTAATCTGTCAAGTCAACAGTCAGGTGTAATTGCTGAAGCAGTTGCAAAACATTTCTTCCCCACTTTAAATCTTCGACATACTTGTTATTTTGCACGCTAATCCTCTTTTATACTTTTTAAATGAAGATTTTTGTCCTTATTTTTGTACTCCATCCATTTTCATGGGATTTCCTCAACATTCTAAAAGGTCCCAGTGTGACACCACTTAACCTTCCATTCACTGTAAATGCAAAAAAGCAAATTGCCACAAATTAGCTACTTCTCTGCTTTTCAAATCTGAAATCGGAACAATAATATATTCTACCGATCAATCAATATAGTGGTTTTACTAACCGTGCCAAAGATATATAAACAGCTGACATTTTAAACATTTTTCCAACAAGTTAGAGGGCATGACTTCTTGGTCTACAGATCAGATTGATCTGTTACCAATCAAAAAGTAACAGCAACAACTACTTTGTCTGAACTTTTACAAACTGACATTTTAATTAAAAGTTACAGCTGTTTAAAGTGACAAAAAGTAGCTAGCTAACGTCAGCTTACAGCTCTCTCGTGTCATCATTGAGCAGCCCAAACGGGGCAGTTACTACGGATACTCACAGTGCATGGGGCAGCGCTGGGAGCTAGGGACAGACAGACCATCAGCTATAGATACTAACGAAGGAAGTTACTGTATTTCTAATTTCGGGTTAGGCAATCAGGCCTGGCTTGCACTAAAAAGTCATGCCCATGCAGGGCTCTAGATAGAAAGTAGCACTGGTTGCATTAGCCCAGGGCTTCGGGATACAGGTGTGAATCACTACATGTATCCACACACACACTTTATTTTTGCTTGATTGAGCTTGCCTGGCTCAATGGACCAATAGAATAGTCCCAAAATTGCAAACCCTGGCCATCTGACACTCCAGGCAGGCTAGAGAAAACTCTGAAAGTACAGTATTTGAACATACAGTATTTGACAGACTTTTCTTTCCAAACAGGTCTGAAGGAAGTCACACAATCTTCTGTGTCCCTGTCCGATTACGTAAATCAGACAAAATCATGTCATGAACATTTCCTGCAAATTCTATCAATTTGCTTTGTTTATAACTCAAAGTAGATTGAAATTGAACTAGTGACTCGACTTGTGTATCCCCCTGGGGGTAGAGGAGCTATGAGGGAATGGGTGCCCTTATCCTGTCAGTGGGTCCCTCTTCCCACTGATCCCGATTCAGCCCAGAGAGAACTTCAAGAAAAACCTGCTGTTGTCCAAACCGTTGTGATAAAATTTTTATTTAAAACTGCAATCCCTCCTTGTCTTCTATACTCTATTATCACATTTTCCATATACTGTGGTATTCTAAAAGTGTAGTAGTGAGAGTGTAGTTATTTCTGATAAAATGTGTGATCTGATTGCCCCACAATCCAATGTATTAAGGTTGACACACTACATGACCAAAAGTATGTGGACAGAGTAATGACGTTGGGCCCGGGCTCCCCTGCCCCAGGCGGATCGCCGGGCTCCCCTGCCCCAGGCGGATCGCCGGGCTCCCCTGCCCCAGGCGGATCGCCGGGCTCCCCTGCCCCAGGCGGATCGCCGGGCTCCCCTGCCCCAGGCGGATCGCCGGGCTCCCCTGCCCCAGGCGGATCGCCGGGCTCCCCTGCCCCAGGCGGATCGCCGGGCTCCCCTGCCCCAGGCGGATCGCCGGGCCCCTCCCCAGGCGGATCGCCGCCCCCAGGCGGATCGCCGGGCTCCCCTGCCCCAGGCGGATCGCCGGGCTCCCCTGCCCCAGGCGGATCGCCGGGCTCCCCTGCCCCAGGCGGATCGCCGGGCTCCCCTGCCCCAGGCGGATCGCCGGGCTCCCCTGCCCCAGGCGGATCGCCGGGCTCCCCTGCCTCAAACGATCTGTCAGGTTCCCGCACCCCAGCTGACTCGACAGGTTCCCGTGCCTCAGCTGGCGTGACAGGTTCTTGCACATCAGCAGGGGTGCCGGTCCGCTCGTGAACCCCGGTTCGTCCCCTTTGACAGCGTCCTGCAGCTGGAGCCACGTGTCGGAGGGGGTACTGTCACGTATACTCCCTCTCTGGCCTCTAGGTCATCAGGCTGCTGATTATCCCGCACACCTGTCACAATCGTCTCGCGCTCCTGCGCCTCATGACTCTCACCTGGATGGACTCCTTCACCTCCTTGATTATCTTCCCTATATCTGTCACTCCCCTTGGTTCTTTCCTCAGGTGTTATTGACTTTGATTTCATGTCGGTGCGTTGTTAGAATTACATGTTTGTTTCATTTATTTAAACACCCACTCCCTGAACTTGCTTCCCGCTATCATCCAGAAGGCGAGGTCAGTACAGGTGCATCAAAGCTGGGACCGGGAGACTGAAAAACAGCTTCTATCTCAAGGCCATCAGACTGTTAAACAGCCACCACTAACATTGAGTGGCTGCTGCCAACACACTGACTCAACTCCAGCCACTTTAATAGTGGAAATTGATGGAAAAATATATCACCAGCCACTTTAAACAATGCTACTTAATATAATGTTTACGTACCCTACATTTTTCATCTCATATGTATATACTGTACTCTATATTATCTTTATGTAATACAAGTATCACTAGCCACTTTGTTTACATACCCTACATTACTCATCTCATATGTATGTACTGTACTCAATACCATCTACTGCATCTTGCCTATGCCGTTCTGTACCATCACTCATTCATATATCTTTATGTACATATTCTTTATCCCTAAACACTTGTGTGTATAAGGTAGTAGTTTTGGAATTGTTAGCTAGATTACTCGTTGGTTATTACTGCATTGTCAGAACTAGAAGCACAAGCATTTCGCTACACTCGCATTAACATCTGCTAAACATGTGTATGTGACAAATAAATTCGATTTGACTCTCAGCACACTCTTTACAAGACAGACATTTTTGTGATCTAACTGCCCCACAATCATAATTAAAATCAGGTTGATATAGTAGTCTATCATAGTAACCAGACCAATTATATTACTAAATGTAACTGACTATATGTAACTGCGTTGCTTCTAATAGTAGATAAATGTTTTTTTTACTTCTTCCACTACCACAAAAATAATTTTAAAAGAGAAGGCAAGCCCCACAACTTTACTTCATGTAAAGCTACCATCTAGTTATAATTATATTTCTTCCATCCACTCTAGAGCTTAAGCGATTTAAGTTATGAATACGAAACAAACTTCTAAAACCTACAGGCTGCCCCAATTTATATTGCTTGAGAATTTTTTTTGATTGCATTTATACTTTTTGTACTACAACAACATTTAAATGAGCTCTCAATACTTTTTAATGCCAAAAAGGCCCATAGGCTTGAATGCTAAAAAAAAAAATCTCCTTTGACCGTTTAAGCTATCAACTCCAAACCAATGTTCACACGTGCAGAATTACCTAACATTCAGAATTTCGATACCATATATACTTTTTGAACTATAAGCATTTTAATTGTTAATAAAAAAAGCTCCATAGGCTTGAATGGGAGTATTTGAATTCGCCACTGCTCATTCACCGTTTAAAGGGTAGGTCGTAGAAACATAACTACATGTAACATATGGATTTGTATTAGTATACACAAGTCCCAACGCAAAGTTACCTCAACTTGAAAAATGGAAAGTATTACATAAAACCAAATCAGAATTCCTTAGAATGTGAAATTAATGTCGGAAATTAAAACAAATCGTTTGAACTCATGACTACTGATTTAAATGTAATTTCTTGTTACAAATCAGCTTGTATGGTTGTTAGGCCTACCAGCCTGCTAACGTTACATTAGCACTGTGTGCGTCAGCTAGTTGTTATCAACCCCTAGTTACAGCTAAGTTTTGAAATACATAACGGCATTGAACCAGTTATCAAATAATGTCACCGGTATACGCAGATCCTTTGTCTGCACTTCTCACGGAATTTGAACCGATTCCAGAGGCCGACCCAAAACAACGCCGCTGGATGAGAGGGTGCCAGAGCAGGTTTCTAGTGAGGCTACACCACCCAGAGTATATTACTCGCTAACGTCCAGTCCCTAGTAGACGAAATCAAGGCAAGAGTTTCTTTCCAAAAAGATATCCGGGATTGTAACATACTCTGTTTCACGGAGACATGGCTAGCTGGGGACATGCTGTCGGAGTCGGCACAGCCAATGGGATTTTCAGTGCATCACACCGACAGGAATTAACATCTCTCTGATAAGAAGGGCGGAGGTGTATGTTTCATGAATAATGTCTCATGGTGTAATTGTAACACACAGGAAAGTCCTTTTGTTCACCGGACCTAAAAATCCTCACAAGCAAATGCCAACCGTATTATCTCCCAAGAGAACTCTCCTAGGATATCGTTACAGCCGTGTATATCTCCCCTCAAGCGGATACTAAGACGACCATCAAGGAACTTCACTGGACTTTATGCAAATTGGAACCCATATATCCTGAGGATGCATTTATTGTAGCTGGGATTTTAACAAAGCTAATTTGAGAACAAGGCTACCTAAATTCAAATCAACATATCAATTGCAGTACACGAGTGAATAACATGCTCGACCATTGCTACCCTAACTTCCGCGATGCATACAAGGCCCTCCCCCGCCCTCCTTTTGGCAAATCTGATCATGACTCCATCTTGTTGCTCCCCTCCTATAGACAGAAACTAAAACAGGAAGCGCCCGTGCTTAGGTCTATCCAACGCTGGTCTGACCAATCGGATTCCACGCTTCAAGAATGCTTGGATGTCGTGGACGGGGATATGTTCCGGGTAGCCTCAGACAATAACATTGATGTATACGCTGACTCGGTGAGTGAGTTTATAAGGAAGTGTATTGGAGACGTTCTACCCACTGTGACCATTGAAACCTAAAACCGTGGATGGATGGCGGCATTCGCGCAAAACTGAAAGCACATACCACCGCATTTAATCATGGCAAGGCGACTGGAAACACGGCCGAATAAAAACAGTGTAGTTATTCCCTCCGCAAGGCAATCAAACAAGCAAAGCGTCTGTATAGAGACAAAGTGGAGTCGCAATTCAACGGCTCAAACACGAGCCGTATGTGGCAGGGTCTACAGACAATCATGGACTACAAAAGAAAACCAGCCCCGTCCCGGACATCGACGTCTCGCTTCCAGACAAATTAAACAACTTATTTAGTGCGCTTTGAGAACAACACAGTGCCACCGACGCAGCCCGCTACCAAAGACTGGGGGCTCTCCTTCCCAGTGACCAACGTGAGTAAAACATTTAACAGTGTTAACCCTCGCAGGCTGCCAGCCCAGACGGCATCCGTAGCCGCGTCCTCAGAGCATGCGCAGACCAGGTGACTGGTGTGTTTATGGACATATTCAATCCCTGTTCCCAAGAAAGCTAATGTAACTGAACTAAATGACTATCACCCTGTAGCACTCACTTCTGTCATCATGAAGTACTTTGAGAGACTAGTCAAGGATCATATCACCTCCACCCGAACTGTCACCCGAGATCCACTCCAATTTGCTTACTGCCCCAATAGGTCCACAGACGATGCAATCACCATCACACTGCCCTATCCCATCCGGACAAGAGGAATACCTATGTTCATAGACTTTAGCTCAGCATCCAACACCATAGTACCCCACCCTATTCAATTGGGTCCTTGACTTCCTGACGGGCCGTCCCCAGGTGGTGAAGGTAAGAAACAACAACTCCACTCTGCTGATCCTCAACACTGGAGCCTCACAAGGATGCGTTCTCAGCTCCCACCTATACTCCCTGTTCACCCATGACTGCGTGGCCAGGCACGGGTCCAACTCAATCATAAAGTTTGTAGACACTACAATGGTAGGCTTTATTACCAATAACGACGAGACAGCCTACATTGAGGTAAGGGCGGTCGGAGTGTGGTGCCAGGAAAATAACTTGTCACTCAATGTCAGCAAAACAAAAGATTATCGTGGACTTCAGTAAACAGCAGAGGGAGCACCCCCATATCCACAGACAGTACAATCGTGGAGAAGGTGGAACGTTTTAAGTTCCTCTGTGTACATTTCACAGACAAACTGAAATGGTCCACCCACACAAACATTGTGGTGAAGAAGGCGCAGCAGCTCCTCTTCAACCTCAAGAGGCTGAAAAAATGTGGCTTGTCACCAAAAAAAAAAAAAAAAAACACACTAACTTTTACAGGTGCACAATTGAGAGCATCCTGTCGGGCTGTATCACCGCCTGGTACAGCAACAGCAACTGCACCGTCCACAACCGCAGGGCTCTCCAGGGGGTGGTGCAGTCTGCACAACGCATAACCAGGGGCAAACTATCTGCCCTCCAAGACACCTACAACACCCGATGTAACAGAAAGGCCAAAAAGATCATCGAGAACAATAACCACCTGAGCCACTGCCTGTTCACCCCACTACCATCCTGAAGGTGAGGTCAGTACAGGTGCATCAAAGCTGGGACAGAGACTGAAAAACAGCTTCTATCTCAAGGCCATCAGATTGTTAAACAGCCACCACTATCACAGAGAGGCGGCTGCCTACCTAGACTTGTTATTACCTGCGTCCAGCAAAAATTTGGTAGAATTAAAATGTTTTGAACTAGAATAAATGGCCTGGCAACTACCAAATATTACTGTGGTGGGAAAACTCGCAGCATAATGAAAACACAAGCAACTTGTGCCACGAACCAGCATGGGAAATATGGTGCCATTATTTTGCTTCCATCAACAACTCACACAAAGCACTGTTGTCAAGCTAACCGCATTTTGCAGAAGGCCTAATGTTGGTTTTTCACTCCATGCATAGACAAAATAATGATGCATGTTTCAGCCTTAAGGTCAATTATCTGCAAATAGCCTAGATATACAGTTATGCATTGAAAATATATTTAGATGCATTATTAATTGTTTATTATAAACTGGTTGGTTCGAGCCCTGAATGCTGATTGGCTGACAGCCGTGGTATATCAGAACGTATACCACGGGTAAGACAAAACATTTGATTTATTTTTAAACTGCTCTAATTACCATGGTAACCAGTTTATAATAGCACAAGGCACCCTTAGCAGCTAAGGGCTGCATTCAAGCACGCCGCATTGCATCATACATAAGAACAGGCCTTAGTCGTGGTATATTGGCCATATACCACCCCCCCCTCGTGCCTTATTGCTTAAGTATATGGTTGGGTTCTCACTGTTGCTTGTAGGTTTTCTGGTATGAAGGTTGGTCATCATCGGAGTCTTCAGGCTCTTCCTCTACCATGCAGCTCCTGGAAAGGCAGGCGATAATGAATGCCTATATACTGCCGCGGCAACGTCAACACACACAGGTACACACACAAATACATAAACTCCGGTCAGCAAGTAGACATGCTCACAAACAAAGACCGAGGGGGCCCAAAGGCAGGGGGAGTTGGGGTCACACAACATGTTACAACACTTTATAAACATGTTCATTTAATCTAGGTGGGTTCGGGACACACCTGAATTGGGGGTCGGGATTCATGTGGCAGAACCACTTCTCTGGGAGCAGTCTGCAATCAATCCCATCTGGCAGCTTCCTCCAGCGCAGGCAGGTGTCACATTGCACCCAGTTCTGGTCCGGGCGCTTCCTATGGGGGTAGAGGTACGCAGAGGAACAAGTTAGAGGAGGGATGGAGACACAGAGGAAAGGAGAAAGGAAGATGGAGGAGTGTTTTACTTACATGGTGTCTTCCACTGGTACGGTGCTGTTAGGATCTTCTTTGTCTCTTTTAAAGCGGATCTCTTTCCAGTAGTCCTCCAGCTTAACCCCTAAGTTGTTGATGGTTTTCCTGCACAAAGAAAATAAGAAATAAACTATGACAGTTCAAGTAGTGCCACTTTATCCAGCTAAATCATTAAAAGTACACCATCTAAAGTATGTGGGCAGATGGCCGCAAAACAGTCCGTTTGTTTTGTTTCATTAAATGGAAAAGGGTTCTTCAGGAAGTGTTCTTGAAGGGAGCACTCTCTTCTTCACCTCTATGCGGTAAGAGTCCTTACCTGTATTTGTCGGTATTGTCAAAATCTTGCTTGTTGTGGGTGGGCTCCAGAAAGTTACACTCGATAACCCCAATGACCCCGAGACCTTGGATGTTGGCCTGAAGGGGGTAGAGGTGGTTATGAGTCAGTGATGGAGGACATGAGGCATACAATTACCACAATGGATGGCAATAATTTTTCTTATGCACAATCCACACGCCCAAACATACAAAAACACTATTTTACCTTGAGTTGAACGCCCACTCGCTCATAAGGTTTTATAAGGCGGTTCTTGTGGTACATCATGATGCCGTATTGGTCTTTGCTCTTGGTGTTGTACCCAAACGTGATGGGAATACGTCTGTTCTGGTACAGGACTTAAGGTCTCAAACAGGAAGGAGAGAAGATGACATATCCTCTTCCCTTTGTGAAAAAGACCATATTGTATCACTGTGTTGAACATGAAAATCTAGCTATGGAATGTATTGAACTAATATTAGTTAAACATAGGTAAGTGATTATTATCGCAAGCTTATAAAAGTATTGTGTCTATGGCAGTGGCTGATGGTATTTCTTGTATGTAGAGTACCCATATTTTCCTATTTCTATTTTGCCTCCAAAAGAAAACAAAATGAGTGTCTGGAGGATGTGACAACACGAACGCACAGGAAAACACAAACACAGACACACACAGGAAAGCCATCCACAGAGGCTCCTGTGTGGGGTAGGATACCACAAAGTTGGGCTTGTAATAGTCCTTAGCGATGTATGCCAGGCTCTTGGAGATGAGCTCAGTCTTCACTTTCTGCCCTCGAATGACGATCTGCATACGCGGCTTCAGGTACAGAATACTGCAGTATGCCTGAGCACACAAACAGCACATTGAGAGAATACAATAAACAGTCAAAATACAACACTAGAAAAATGGGAAATAACATTTCACACATACAAATGATAATGCACATGTCCAGTGTTTACAAACTCTGTCCTGGGGACCCCAAGGGTTGCAAACTCTGTCCTGGGGACCCCAAGGGTTGCAAACTCTGTCCTGGGGACCCCAAGGGTTGCAAACTCTGTCCTGGGGACCCCAAGGGTTGCAAACTCTGTCCTGGGGACCCCAAGGGTTGCAAACTCTGTCCTGGGGACCCCAAGGGTTGCAAACTCTGTCCTGGGGACCCCAAGGGTTGCAAATGTTGGTATTTGCCCAAGCTTTACACAGCTGATTCAAATAATCAAATGATCATCAAGCTTCGATTATTTTAAAATCAGCTGTGTAGTGCTAGGCAAAACCGAGTTTGGAAAACACTGCACTAGTCAAAGGATAAAGTATTTGAATCTAGCTAAAGCTACTCTCTGTCGTGAGAAATGCTGTATGGAATGTCAATATACTAATACTCACACGTAGCGAGTAGTAACTCTCTGGTTTTGTGAGCAGCTCCGACCGCCTGTATTGCTCACTGGTGCTCTCCAACACATCCAACGGGATTCTGATGTCGTAACTGGATGTTGTGAAATCAAATTCTGTCTGTCCTGTTAATGTCCTGTGGACAAAAATAAACACTTACTGTATAGACTCCTACTCAACCGTTTTACATGCTCCATACTTCAAAAAGGGCCTCTGTGCCGACCTCTAATGGTGGAATTTTAGGTTTTGATTATGTTCAAGGAGAAAACTAAAGTGAAACCTACAATTCCACCAAGGGAGAAATCTGATGGCCGAGAGAGTGGCAATTCCAAAGGAGAAGTAACATTTGAAAGTAAATTCCACGTAGTGAAACTCAATAGTTGAGGGAGAAAGAAGGAGGGGAAAATGTCCTTATACGGACTGTGTAAGAGAGGAATACCCAGGTGTGTGTGTGTGTCTGACCTGCGCAGGCTCCAGATGATGATGCGTGTTCCTGAAGAGCCCATGGAGCAGGTGGAGTTGATGGCTTTGAGCTCTGTGAGCAGCTCGTTCTCAGTCTTAAAGAGAGAGTAATACAGGATGTCCTGCAGACTGGCCTTGTGCTTCTCATTCACACGGAGTGCAGAAGTCAAGGACAACACACACAGGGACAATACAACCGACAGACTATAAAATGCCCCCGTGTACAAGTACATCTATAGATCACCGTCCCACCTGTCCAAACTGTTTGAAGGTGATGACAGTTTAAGCACTATGACGTGTGTGTGTGTGTGCAGTGCGTATGTATAGTCTCTCTATAGAAGGATATACTGGTTGTGTGCAACGCGTTGGAAGGAGACAATGGGTACGATGATCTGCTCTGCTTTAATCTGTGCCAGGTAGCTCTGTGAGAGCATGCCTACATGCATGGTGTCTCCATCTAGAGACTTGGAGAACACGATGGCGTCTCGTCCCAGACGCATGGACCCCGACTTGAAACCGTTACCGTAGAGACCAATCGGGTGCTGGCCGTTTATGACTGTCTTGTCACTGTAACCGAAGCTGAGGAGGGAGAAAGAGAGAAACATGGTGGTTTTCTATGTACATCAATCAGATACGTGCATTCTTATAGCACAGCAGACATTCATTTGTTTTTTACTTGTCCCTGTTTTGTTCCGGGGACGTCCCTTAGGACGTTTTCTGAACATTTGTTTTTCCAGTTGTCAAGACATTACATGATGGTCCCATGGGAATGTTCTCTGGGAGGACTTCTGTAAATTCCCTGGGCGTCACGGAGGACCGAGTCAGGACGTTTTCAGGACATTCACCAGTGTCATCAGGATGTCACGTGATGGTCCCGAAGGGGGTGTTCTCTGCAGGACTTTTATCTAACCTGATTCACCCTGCCAAAGTAGTGGTAATGGTTCAGAGAACTGTCCATACCTGAGCATCTTGTGCATCTTTTCATAGTCCAGCCCATTTCCATTGTCCATGAAGATGAGGCAGTCTTGGCCTTTGAACTGGGTCTTATCAATCCAGAACTGCTTGGCATTGACATCTGGATCATAGGCATTATCTGGAGAAAAGACATGGAAATAAAGGATTTGTAAGCAAAGAGGAATATGAACAGAATAAATCAGAAATTACATTTTTCCACAAATATAGATTTTTCCACTGTTACTTTACAAATAACGAATCTCTTGCATAGTGTTTGCCACTATAGTAGACCACCCAAGCCATTTGCCCAATGCCAACACATCCACGCCAAACCAGCATAGGAGTACAAGCCAAATCACATTGCCATCTGTGTTGCTAATGCTGTGGAAAACTACCACACATCATCAGGGTTTTAGACACCCAATATAACATTAAAGCTGTGCAATGTAAAGTGTGATAGATATAATATGTCCTCCTTTGTTGCTTGTGCAACGCGGACCATTAGAACAGGCTGGCTTTGACAGCTGTCACAGAGGATGCAACCCCAGCCTCTGCTGTAGCTGCAACATCCTCAAAACACTACTGGAACATTAGACTAACACAAACATGTGGTCTGGTCTCCCTCTCCCATCAACTACCTTCAAAATCACTCCCTCCCTCCATCCATCTCCTTTTCAAAATGTTCATCCCTACTGCCATCTTTGTACTACTATCTTCTATTGTCTAGCTCCTCCGCTCTCCATTATTGTCTGGAGTAAGCTTGGATCCGAAGGCCTCTCCAAAGCCATACTGGCGGGGTTGGGTTGGCAGTGTGTGCAGATGGGAAACACTAGGCTGATGAAAGACATTGCTATATCCTATGCCTTTGTTGCTCCAGGTACAAAGAGAGAGAAAGAGTGGGATTGGTTAGCAAAAGTGAGGGGTATTGAAGGAAATCAAGAATGTGAGATACTGCAACAGAGAAAGATGGAGAGATTGATGGTGATAGGAGGAAACTGTATCAGAGACATGCACAGAACTGTGATGGACATCTGAGACGGTATCTGGTGACAGGCTGAATACTAAACTGGGTTGGCAGACAAACTGCAGGCTGGCAGACTGCACTGCAGCAACAGAGACCTGCCTGAGAAACGGCTCACTGCCTGATAAGCAGGGCTCCAGAAGGCAACCATTTAGTTGACCCTATAACTATCTGTGCGAGTTACATTTTTAATTGGTTACACATTCTACCTGGTCACCTCAATCAACATGTCCTATTTTTGGGCCAGATAAAACATTGACTTGGTTAAACAGTAAACTGCATTATACTCATGACTCCATTAACGAAATGGTCTGCCCTCCTGCTGTGCCTGTTTCGCTGGGGCCACCTGCTGTAATGAGCAAGCCTCGCCCCGTGTGCCCTGAGAAATGCATTCTGATTGTAGAACATTTCAAAATGTAACTGCAGAGAAAAAACAACCTTTGAAGCAACTACTGTTGTCCATGTTAAAGAGATGGACACAGGTATAGGTACAATTTGTTTTCTCATCTTTCTGTAGGTATTATTTCTATTTCTCAACTCTCAATGTTGAGCTCAAAGCACACAGTTATACAATGAAGATATTCTGAATGTGGAGCATGTGAAATGTGCATATGCCATGGCACTAGGCCTCATTGGACATGAGTAGGTAGTAGACCTATTATAAAAGTGGTTTTAGCACATTAAAATGTACTGTTTGATTAACATGGCTACTAGCAGTAGGTGTTACATTTAGAGTTAGCAATCTAGCTAATGTGTTTACAGTTTCCACTTCCTAAGGTGGTGAATGAGCACCAATTGAATTACGCCCATATCTATATGTAATATTAGTGCATAAGGATAACGGAAAAATCATCTCCATTGAACCCAAAAAACGGAAAATTCTGTAGCCCCATTTTGACAGTAAAAAAAATGCATGATAATCACTGGATTAGATTGCATGTCAAAATATCTTGTATCATGCATTCCTGCTTAAACATGTTAGATGTAACGGTGTTTATTGAAAACGATCCCAGTAGTCTACTACACACTTCTAAATAAAGCAATGTGATTGACCTTACAATCCCTTCACAAGATGATCACTCCTATTATTTATATTGTGTGATGAATTTCTTTGGATGCTGCGACCAAATCATGGGCTGGTACTATCAACTGTAAAAGTTTGTGGCACCAGTACCACCAGGTTAAAACATTACCCTGGAGCCCAGTGATAAGGCAAAGGGATGAATCATCATGGAGGCTGAAAGTGCGTGTGGAAAAAGACCACCCCAGGGACAGGCCTGCTGTGGGATAGGCTACAGGCCTAACCCGAAGGATAAAGAGCCTTATCCAGCAGAGACTCTACTGTTGGCTAATTGTCAGAAACTATGGTAATATGGTTCAGAAAATATAAAAGGTCTAATCACAATGACGTCATTCGAAAGCAAATCAATGAGATGCAAAGAGAAGTGAGGAAGGCGAGCCGAGGAGGGAAGGGGACCTTGAACACCCATTAAGTTATATTCCCAAACAGTCTAGGGTATCAGAGGCATTACGGAGTGTTGGCATTCCCTCTTTGTCTGACGCTCTCGGGTAGTTTGTGTGACAGAGAAGCCTATCAGAGGGATTACGGAGTGTTGGTATTCCCTCTTTGTCTGACGCTCTCAGGTAGTTTGTGTGACAGAGAAGCCTAGCAGAGGGATTAAGGAGTGTTGGCATTCCCTCTTTGTCTGACGCTCTCGGGTAGTTTGTGTGACAGAGAAGCCTAGCAGAGGGATTAAGGAGTGTTGGTATTCCCTCTGTCTGACGCTCTCAGGTAGTTTGTGTGACAGAGCAGCCTAGCAGAGGGATTAAGGAGTGTTGGTATTCCCTCTGTCTGACGCTCTCAGGTAGTTTGTGTGACAGAGCAGCCTATCAGAGGGATTACGGAGTGTTGGTATTCCCTCTTTGTCTGACGCTCTCAGGTAGTTTGTGTGACAGAGAAGCCTAGCAGAGGGATTAAGGAGTTTGGCATTCCCTCTTTGTCTGACGCTCTCGGGTAGTTTGTGTGACAGAGAAGCCTAGCAGAGGGATTACGGAGTGTTGGTATTCCCTCTGTCTGACGCTCTCGGGTAGTTTGTGTGACAGAGAAGCCTAGCAGAGGGATTAAGGAGTGTTGGTATTCCCTCTGTCTGACGCTCTCAGGTAGTTTGTCTGACAGAGCAGCCTAGCAGAGGGATTAAGGAGTGTTGGTATTCCCTCTTTGTCTGAGGCTCTCAGGTAGTTTGTCTGACAGAGCAGCCTATCAGAGGGATTAAGGAGTGTTGGTATTCCCTCTTTGTCTGACGCTCTCAGGTAGTTTGTGTGACAGAGAAGCCTAGCAGAGGGATTACGGAGTGTTGGTATTCCCTCTTTGTCTGACGCTCTCAGGTAGTTTGTGTGACAGAGAAGCCTAGCAGAGGGATTAAGGAGTGTTGGCATTCCCTCTTTGTCTGACGCTCTCGGGTAGTTTGTGTGACAGAGAAGCCTAGCAGAGGGATTAAGGAGTGTTGGTATTCCCTCTGTCTGACGCTCTCGGGTAGTTTGTCTGACAGAGCAGCCTAGCAGAGGGATTAAGGAGTGTTGGTATTCCCTCTGTCTGACGCTCTCAGGTAGTTTGTGTGACAGAGAAGCCTAGCAGAGGGATTAAGGAGTGTTGGTATTCCCTCTGTCTGACGCTCTCAGGTAGTTTGTGTGACAGAGAAGCCTAGCAGAGGGATTAAGGAGTGTTGGTATTCCCTCTGTCTGACGCTCTCAGGTAGTTTGTGTGACAGAGAAGCCTAGCAGAGGGATTAAGGAGTGTTGGCATTCCCTCTTTGTCTGACGCTCTCAGGTAGTTTGTCTGACAGAGCAGCCTATCAGAGGGATTAAGGAGTGTTGGCATTCCCTCTTTGTCTGACGCTCTCGGGTAGTTTGTGTGACAGAGAAGCCTAGCAGAGGGATTAAGGAGTGTTGGTATTCCCTCTGTCTGACGCTCTCGGGTAGTTTGTCTGACAGAGCAGCCTAGCAGAGGGATTAAGGAGTGTTGGTATTCCCTCTGTCTGACGCTCTCAGGTAGTTTGTGTGACAGAGAAGCCTAGCAGAGGGATTAAGGAGTGTTGGTATTCCCTCTGTCTGACGCTCTCAGGTAGTTTGTGTGACAGAGAAGCCTAGCAGAGGGATTAAGGAGTGTTGGTATTCCCTCTGTCTGACGCTCTCGGGTAGTTTGTCTGACAGAGCAGCCTAGCAGAGGGATTATTTCTCAGATTGGCTAAAATGCTCTTATATGCAACATCTATGGCTGCCAACTTGAAGAGTAGAGAAGGGAGAAAGGTAGAAAGGGGCAAGACAGGGGATTACACGGATTTAGAATGATAGTCTGAGCTTCCATTAGGTTATATTCCCACTCATTGTAGGGTTCAGAGAGCTTTAGCATTCTCTGTCCATCTTGAGTAGTTTTTGTGCCTTAGCAGCCAAGAGCAATAACTTTTTATAGTAGTCTGGAGAACGGTAGTAGAAAGGTAGAGGCAGAGTGAGTATAGGAGGGGAGGACAAGGCAGGGGAAAGAAAACGGCATATTCCGTAGTGTGATTTGAATTGAGAGTGATACTCACTGAACATCAATTATGTTATATTCCCACTCACTGTCGGTTCAGAGATCTCTTCAGTGTGTAGTCATACAGCATAGGTTTCATGTAGCATACATCAAAAAGATACATTCCATGTTATGAAAATGTGTTGTTTCCAAAGTCACAGGTAATTACTGGTACATTTTAAAAGTTACTGAGAATATTCCCTCCCATTGCAACCCTACTCTGGAAAACAGACATCCCCAGGGACAGGACAGGACTGCTGTGGGTCCGTCTATAGGACTATCACTTTAAATCTGTTTCTGGGTAACCTGGGAGAATAATATTGACGAATACATGGATACGGTGACTGAGTTTAACAGGAAATGAATAGGAAATGTTGTGCCCACAGTAACTATTAAAACCTACCCAAACCCAAAACTGTGGATAGATGGCAGCATTTGCGCAAAAATGAAAGAGCAAACCACCGCATTTAAAAATGGCAAGGCGACTGGGAATATGGCCGAATACAAACAGTGTAGTTATTCCCTCTGTAATGCAAACAAACATGTCAAATGTCAGTACAGAGACAAAGTGGAGTCGCAATTCAACGGCTCAGACACAAGACGTATGTAGCAGGGTCTACAGACAATCATCGGACTACAAAGGGAAAACTAGCCATGTCGTGGATACCGACATCTTGCACCCAGCCGGTACCAGACAGCATCTCTAGCCGCGTCCTCAGAGCATGCGCAGACAAGCTGGCCAGAGTGTTATCAGACATATTCAATCTCTCCCTATCCCAATCGGCTGTCCCCACTTGCTTTAAGATATCCACCATTGCTTTTTTGGGTACAGGAACAATGTGGTAACTGAACATGACACGTTAACCTTATAACCTAGACTAGAGGTCGAACGATTAATTGGAATGACAGATTAATTAGGGGAGATTTCAAGTTTTCATAACAATCGGAAATTTGTATATTTAACTAGGCAAGTCAGTTAAGAACACATTCTTATTTTCAATGACAGCCTAGGAACGGTGAGTTAACTGCCTCGTTCAGGTGCAGAACGACAGATTTTCACCATGTCAGCTCGGGGGATCCAATCTTGCAACCTTCCAGTTAACTAGTCCAACGCTATAACCACCTGCCTCTTGTTGCACTCCACAAGGAGACTGCCTGTTATGCAAATGCAGTAAGTCAGGGTAACTTGCTAGCTAGCATTAAACTTATAGTGTAAAAAACAATCAATCATAAACACTAGTTAACTACACATGGTTGATGATATTACTAGTTTATCTAGCATGTCCTGCATTGCATATAATCTGACTGAACATACAAGCATCTGATTGAGCGGTGGTAGGCAGCAGCAGACTCATAAGCATTCATTCAAACAGCACTTTTGTGCGTTTTGCCAGCAGCTCTTCGTTGTGCGTCAAGCATTGTGCTGTTTATGACTTCAAGCCTATCAACTCCCGAGATGAGGCTGGTGTAACCAAAGAGAAATGGCTAGCGGGGTGCACCCTAATAGTGTTTCAAACGTCACTCGCTCTGAGACTTGGAGTGGTTGTTCCCCTTGCTCTGCATGGGTAACACTGCTTTAAGGGTGGCTGTTGTCGTTGTGTTCCTGGTTCGAGCCCAGGGAGGAGCGAAGAGAGGGATGGAAGCTATACTATTACACTGGCAATACTAAAGTGCCTATAAGAACATCCAATAGTCGAAGGTTAATGAATTACAAACGGTATAGAGGGAAATAGTCCTATAATAACTTACAACCTAAAACTTCTTACCTGGGAATATTGAAGACATGGTTAAAGGAACCACCAGCTTTCATATGTTCTCATGTTCTGAGCAAGGAACTTAAACATTAGCTTTCTTACATGGCACATATTGCACTTTTACTTTCTTCTCCAACACTTTGTTTTTGCATTATTTAAACCAAATTGAACATGTTTCATTATTTATTTAAGGCTAAATGTATTTTTATTGATGTATTATATTAAGTTAAAATAAGTGTTCATTCAGTTTTGTTGTAATTGTTATTATTACAAAACAAACACAGTTGACAGTTGACAACAGTAGTAGGCCTTAATTACCAACAATGATGAGACAGCCTACGCGGAGAAGGGTGAGGGCCCTGGGAGTGTGGTGCCATCAAAATACTCTCTCACTCAACGTCAACAAAAGAAGCTGATCGTGGACTTCAGGAAACAGCAGGAGGGAGCACCACCCTATCCACATCAACAGGACCGCAATGGAGAAGGTGGAAAGCTTCAAGTTCTTCGGTGTACACATCACAGACAAACTGAAATGATCCACCCACACAGACAGTGTGGTAATAAAAGGTGCAACAGCGCCTCTTCAAGCTCAGGATGCTGAAGAAATGTGGCTTAGCACCAACTTCGACAGATGCACAATTGAGAGCATCCTATCGAGCTGTATCACCGCCTGGTACAGCAACTGCACCGCGCACAACCGCAGGGCTCTCCAGAGGGTGGTGAACCTGCCCTCCAGGGCACCTACAGCACCCGATGTCACAGGAAGGCCAAAAAGATAATCAAGGACAACAACCACCCGAGCCACTGCCTGTTCACCCCACTATTATCCAGAAGGAGAGGTCAGTACAGGTACATCAAAGCTGGGAAAGAGACTGAAAAACAGCTTCTACCTCAAGGCCATCGGACTGTTAAATAGCCACCACAAGCATCTTAGAGGCTGCTGCCCTATATACGTAGACTTGGATTCACTGGCCACTTTAATAATGTTTACATATTTTGCATTACTCATCTCATATGTATATACTGTATTCTATTGAATTCTATTCTACTGTCTACTATGCTGCTCCGACAATGCTCGTCCAAATATTTGTATATTTTCTTCATTCCTTTATTTTAGATTTGTGTATATTGTTGTGAAATTGTTAGATATGACTTGTTAGTTACTGAACTTTTGGAGCTAGAAACACAAGCAATTCGCTACACCCGCAATAACATCTGCTAAATGTGTATGTGACCAATACAATTTGATTTATAGGTCTACCCCAAGTGGAAAAAGAAGACTCATCCATTAACACTGTGGTTATGGGAAAAGAATCCCATCCAAAAATGAGACACTCAGCAGGATAAAATAGGTCACAAAATGAGCGCAGAACATTGCCACAGAGTAGCCATTTTAACACCATGATGATCAGTGATTGGATAGTAATGATTTAATGACTCACAGTTGGACACAACGATTGGACAAATATGACAGGTGACACAGGTAACTTGGCGACTGGACAGTAGGACTGATGATGACTCACCTATTAATTCAGCGATCGCGCTGAAGGGCCAGGTGTGGCTGGTGGAGTTTGTGTGGAGGAACTTGGGACAGAGCTGTTAAGGGAGGAGTAGAGTTAGCCTATGTTGATGACATTAAATTGATAAAATGTTGTATACTACCACCTACTTCAGGAAGCATTATGTTAGGGCTACTCCATTCTCAAATTACTAACAACCATTGATGTCCTGACTGACTAACCTACATGTGTCAATCCCCACATCATGTGAGTTTAAAGTGTGAAAAGCACACCCAATACTCACTGCCTTTACTCATCTCACACAAACCTCTCTCCATCTTCTTCACACACAAACCTCTCTCCATCTTAATACACCCCCCCCCTCCTCCTGTCAAACACACACGCCTGTAGATTCAGAAGCTTCCCCAAGCACAGCCCAGGGGACATGGAGAGGATAGTCATAAAGGATCGTCTTAAATTAGAGAAGATGCATGTCCAGGTCAATATGGTCATTCTTGGCTATATGGTGGTGAAGTTAAGCTATACATCTCGCACTTCTGACCTGTGCAAGGATGAAAATAGACACAATTTCCCCATTTGAATGGCATAGGATAATTGGATGCATCAACAGCAACCATACTGTGACCGAGGAGTGGAATCACTGGGGTATATATTATAGCTATGAACTGGAGACAGCGTCCAAGATGGCCGACAGTTGTTTTCAACGTAATCTACTCACGTTCGCATACGCTGTTTCGTGGTGGTTGCCATCTGCTTTACAACGCCGTGAAAACACGCCCGTTAGGCAATCTGGCGCTTTGATTTGAACACAATTCAATCTCCCGGATTTCCGAATCTCTCGACGCAACTCGTTTTTGACAATAGTGGATGAGCGCCATTGGGCTACTCCGTGTGTGACACTGAAAAATATTGCACGTCACCACAACAACACCGCATGACATTAGATGAGGAGAAACGCCTCTACAAAGTATCTATTTTCCCCAAGTTCAGAAATACTTCTGTATTTATCTAGCAAACGACAAGACAGAAATCTCCAGCTCCGCTGGTCAAAAGATGTTCCATTTTGCACGGGGACTGGGGGTTATCAATATCGCACGCGCTAACGGCAATCAACATTCCCAAAGGATGTTGGCTAGCTAGCTAACGTTAGCTTGCTCCAAAACACACATTACATTATGCGATCAAACCAACAAGACTATCACCATACTTCTAAGTTTACTGCACAGCAATTCCCGTCTAGATACAAATTCCAACAGATTACAGATACTGTAAAATATCATAATATGCTTACCGCACTTAGAGGCACTCCTCTCTGTACTTGCGACGCCATCTTCTCCGAAATGCAGAAGGGGCGTGGTCAACATGCACAAGTCCAGAGCGAGGGCACCGCCCAGCGGGACATGACCCCGCCCATAACATGCTGTTGGTGTGATAAGAATAACTTAATGTATCTGTTTAATCACGAACCAATTTATATATATTTTAAAGAAAGATACTGGCATCTTAGCACGGTTGACACCCATCTCTCAAAGTCCTTCTGACTTCAGAGTCTGGAATTGTTCTGTGATGTTGTCGGCACAATGCGTCGATAATGAAGTAGGCTGTGCTATTACTGGTTGGCTCTCCACTGTGTCTTTCTCAGTCAAAGACCCACACGACACAGCCCCAAGCCCCACCCTTCCATTACAACTGTTGGATTTCAAATATTTGTTTGTATTATTATGTTTTATTGCATTACAGGAACATGGTACAAAACTATATACAAATATCACAAGTAACAGAAAAGTAAATAATAAACAAAACCAGAGAGATACAGTAAAAGTATATTAAAGACAAGTTACATTTGGACAAATTATGTAGACACTTATTTGATCATTTGGTATTTATATATTTTAAATCAAATAAAATTGTATTGGTCACATACACATGTTTAGCAGATGTTGTTGCGGGTGTGGCGAAATGCTTGTTATATAATATTGTAAATCAATCAGAAAAATATTGAAACTTATATTTGTAGCTCAGTTGGTAGAGCATGGCGCTTGTAACGCCAGGGTAGTGGGTTCGATCCCCGGGACCACCCATACGTAGAATGTATGCACACATGACTGTAAGTCGCTTTGGATAAAAGCGTCTGCTAAATGGCATATATTATATTATATTATTATTTTCTTACCATAATAATTTTTTACCCTCTTTTTCTCCCTAATTTCGATCTTGTCTCATCGCTGCAACTCCCCAACGGGCTCGGGAGGCGAAGGAAGAGTCATGTGTCCTCCGAAACATGACCAGCCAGCTCACGCTAAGCATAGGACCCTTTTTCTCAATTTTCATCCTAAAATGACATACCCAAATCTAACAGCCGGCAGCTCAGGCATTGAAGCAACGATATGCATATTCTTGATACCATTTGAAAGGAAACACTGAAGGCTGTGGAAATGTGAAATGAATGTAGGAAAATATAACACATTAGATCTGGTTAAAGAAAATACAAAGAAAAAATCATCTTTTTTTATATTTTTTTAATACCATCATCTTTGAAATGCAAGAGAGAGGCCCTAAAGTATTATTCCAGCCCAGGCGCAAATTAGATTTTGACCACTAGATGGCAGCAGTGTATGTGCAAAGTCTTAGACTGATCCAATGAATTTTTGTTCAAAGACTGCCCTAATGTGCCAAATCGGTTTATTAATAACTTTCAAGTTCATAACTGTGCACTCTCCTCAAACAATAGCATATGATATTCCTTCACTGTAATAGCTACTGTACATTGGACAGTGCAGTTAGATTAACAAGAATTTAAGCTTTCTGACTAAATCAGATATGTCTATGTCCTGGGAAAGGTTCTTCTTACTTACAACCTCATGCTATTCACATTAGCCTACGTTAGCTCAACTGTCCCATGGGGGACACACCGATCCTGAAGAAAACACCCGCCCGCTTAACCTGGAAGCCAGCAGCACCGAGGTTAGCCTGCAGGTGCCCGACCCGCCACAAGGAGTCACTAGAGTTCAATGAGCCAAGTAAAGCCCCCCTGGCCAAACCCTCCCCTAACACAGACGATGCTGAGCCAATTGTGTGCCGCTCTATGGGACTCCCGATCACGGCCAGTTGTGATACAGCCCGGGATCGAACCAGGGGCTGTAGTGATGCTGCGCCAATCCCAAGCGCCCATGAACTTCATGTTATGGATTAAAAATTCTCCCAATAAAATGAACAAATTCACAATGTATTGGCAGTCACTGTGCATGTATGTCAAATAAAAAATAATATGACATTTGAAAATGCTTACAGGTTTACTCATCTTATCACTAATATATATTTTCATATCTGTCCAAAATATTTCACTATGCAAGTAATCTCAAAATAAATGCTCTATAGTCTAATTTTCCAATTTTCAAAAGCTACATTCTTTTTCTACATGAATTACATATATAGAAATACGACCATTACAAGGATAACATCTGTGAAGGATCTTGTTAGAGACGTATCTTACTTTATTAGTTATCAAATATTTATATGAATTAGTCCACCAATTCACATCAAATGAAGGTGCCCATTTGGATTTTCAAATCCAAACTATGAGTATGGTTGTATTCCCACAGCTAGGGATTGCCGAAATAGGTATCTCCCCTGACGAGGGCCTGTCTTCAATACAGACTCCTTTTGTCATACTGTATTCCATATAAAGCATCCAGACCTTATGAAAGTTGTCCAGTATACCCTTAATATTGTAATAAATAAAATCTAGTAATGCATAACTTGACATTGTGGGAGTATAAACAACTTACCAAATAATGGCAATGCATTTCTTAGACGCTCTAAATGCTTGGTTCCACTGTTTCTTCAGATAACAGTTTGCAGTATCAACATTTCCAAACAAATAAAAACAGGAAGAAGGGAGAATCTGTGGACACCCAGAGAAAAAGAGAGGGATTGAGAACAAAGAACACACTCTTTGCCAGAATTCAGCCAGCCTTCACAAGACCATAACAAATCCAAATACAGTTAAAGTCGGAAGTTTATATACACTTAGGTTGGAGTCATTAAAACTAGGTTTTCAACCACTCCACAAATTTCTTGTTAACAAACTATAGTTTGGCAAGTCGGTTAGGACATGTACTTTGTGCATGACACAAGTCATTTTTCCAACAATACAAACAGATTATTTCACTTACAATTCACTGTATCACAATTCCAGTGGGTCAGAAGTTTACATACACTAAGTTGACTGTGCCTTTAAACAGCTTGGAAAATTCCAGAAAATGAAGTTATGGCTTTAGAAGCTTCTGATAGGCTAATTGACATCATTTGAGTCAATTGGAGGTGTACTTGTGGATGTATTTCAAGGCCAACCTTCAAACTCAGTGTCTCTTCGCTTGTCATCATGGGAAAATCAAATGAAATCAGCTAAGATCTCAGAAAGAAAATTGTAGACCCCCACAAGTCTGCTTCATCCTTGGGAGCAATTTCCAAATGCCCGAAGGTACCACATTCATCTGTACAAACAATAGTACGCAAGTATAAACACCATGGGACCACGCAGCCATCATACCGCTCAGGAAGGAGACGCGTTCTGTCTCCTAGAGATGAACGTACTTTGGTGCAAAAAGTGCAAATCAATCCCAGAACAACAGCAAAGGACCTTGTGAAGATGCTGGAGGAAACAGGTAAAAAGTATCTATATCCACAGTAAATGAGTCCTATATCGACATAACCTGAAAGGCCGCTCAGCAAGGAAGAATCCAACACTCCAAAACCACCATGAAAAAAGTCAGACTACGGTTTGCAACTGCACATGGGGACAAAGATTGTACTTTTTTGGAGAAATGTCCTCTGGTCTGATGAAACAATAATATAACTGTTTGGCCATAATTACCATCATTATGTTTGGAGGAGAACGGGGGATGCTTTCAAGGTGAAGAACACCATCCCAACTGTAAAGCACGGGGGTGGCAGCATCATGTTGTTGGGGTGCTCTGCTGCAGGAGGGACTGGTGCACTTCACAAAATAGATGGCATCATAACGGAGGAAATTTATGGATATATTGAATCAACATCTCAAGACATCAGTCAGGAAGTTAAAGCTTGGTCGCAAATGGGTCTTCCAAATGGACAATGACCCCAAGCATACTTCCATAGTTGTGGCAAAATTGCTTAAGGACAACAATGTCAAGGTATTGGAGTGGGCACCACAAAGTCCTGACCTCAATCCTATAGAAAATGTGTGGGCAGAACTGAAAAGCGTGTGCGAGCAAGGAGGCCTACAAACCTGACTCAGTTACACCAACTCGGTCAGAAGGAATGGGCCAAAATTCACCCAACTTATTGTGGGAAGCTTGTGGAAGGCTACACAAAACGTTTGACCCAAGTTAAACCATTTAAAGGCAATGCTGCCAAATACTAATTGAGTGTATGTAAACTTCTGACCCACTGGGAACATGATGAAATAAATACAATCTGAAATAAATCATTCTCTCTACTATTATTCTGATATTTCACATTCTTAAAATAAAGTGGTGATCCGGACTGAACTAAGACAGTGATTTTATACTCTGATTAAATGTCAGGAATTGTGAAAAACTGAGTTTACATGTATTTGGCTAAGGTGTTTGCAAACTTCTGACTTCAACTGTATGTCCCCTTTTGTGTTTTAAACCTCCAGCAGAGGAATTATTTTTGAGTGCATGTTATTCAGTTTCACTGGAATATAGTAGGTTCTATGGATGGTCTTAAACTACAGCAATGTATGTCTGAGATGATATGAACATGACTGGGCATTCAAACATATCTGTACCTATTCATCATCATCAATAGCTTCTACCAGGTCTTCCTCACATTTTTACATGTTTTGTGTCACCAGGAAGTTTCTATCAACCCTTGATACAGTTTGGAAATCAACTTTGGAGGTTTGTCAGACTGTCTTAAAATAGCATCTGGCTTGACCAGTGTTTGCTCCCCAGAGAGAATAAAGTGCTGTATCAAAACTTCACCTCACCTCCATCACAGACTTCTCTGGCTGCCTAACCCTGCTGAGACCCCTGTCACCATCTGATCTTCCTACAGTAAAGCATGACAAAGAATTGCCTTATACATTATATTATCCAATAATAAAATAAATGGTTCAATATTGGAAATGACCATTATTCCCAGATCTCAGACTGAAGCTTTAATCTTAAACTGCTGTACTGTAGCTACTGTAGGTCTACCCATCAATTCAATAACTTTGTCTCATTCAATGATATTGTTAATAAACTGCTAAATTTACCTGAGCTCAGTAGACTGGTCGTCCCTAGCTGTCTGATCCAGCTGGGAACCCTGTCACCGTCTGATCCTGCTAAGGCATGATGAGCATAGTGTTGTGTTGGCCTACTGACTGCACTAGAAGGCTGCATCCCCGCGGGATCCCTGCGAGAGCTGCTGGTCCCAACAGAGATCATTGTGACACGGTCAGCATTTTCAATGCTGTAGACAGGGGCGGGCGGTCAGACAGAGATCATCGTGACACGGTCAAGGCGGGCGGTCAGACAGAGATCATTGTGGCACGGTCAGCATTTTCAATGCTGTAGACAGGGGCGGGCGGTCAGACAGAGATCATTGTGGCACGGTCAGGGAGGGCGGTCAGACAGAGATCATTGTGGCACGGTCAGCATTTTCAATGCTGTAGACAGGGGCGGGTGGTCAGACAGAGATCATTGTGACACGGTCAGGGCGGGCGGTCAGACAGAGATCATTGTGGCACGGTCAGCATTTTCAATGCTGTGGACAGGGGCGGGCGGTCAGACAGAGGACTTTGGGATGAAAATATTTTGTTGTCCATCAGATTATTTTGAAACTGTCCTCTTTCTGCTTTGTATGTGTTAGCCTACATATTGTAGTAAAAACACATATCGCTGCTTCAACTTCAGTATCCTACCTCTCCTAGTTGGACATGAGAGTTCAAGTACGCCTTGCATGTGTGGTCTCAATGAAATAGAGTAGGCTGCCTACACGGACGGAGAATCCCATAGCAGTTAACTTGAATATGAAATTTACTGTAGTTTACTACTGCATGTGTAAATACATTTTGATAATGGAAAGAAGTGAAGGGCGCTCAACCAAAGTGAGTCGAAGTACAAAAATACAAAAAAAATCATAATTGAAATTGAAGGCACAACACATAGGTTGGGCTACTAAGGTGAGCGAGCGTCGCCCTTTTTCGTTTTCAATAAGTATTGATTACCCATTTATAGGTCTCTGCCTGCAAATCGTCCTTCAAGGTAGGCAATATCCAATAGACTTATGCAAAACTTAGCAAGTGTAGCTGTCATTGTTCTTGCTGCTTCTAAGTGGTGACTCACTTTTTTAGCAAAAAATAAACAATTTCAGTGTTGTGTTATGTTGGCATTAATACGTGTCAAATATCAGTTTGAAAACAGTGTAAAAAAATATTATAATAGAGTTAACCTCTTGGGGCAAGGGGGCAGAATTTTCACTTTTTGATAAATAGCGTGCCCAATTACAACTTCCTGCTCCTCATGCCAAGAATATAAGATATGCATGTATATTACTCATAGATTTGGATAGAAAACACTGAAGTTTCTTAGCAAAAATTAAACAATTTCAGTTTTGTGTTATGTTGGCATTAACACGTGTCAAATATCAGTTTGAAAACACTGTAAAAAAAATCTAATAATCATTGAGTTAATAAAGCCTCATACAAACATGGTCTCTTTTTTTTCTTTCTTGAGTAAGGCAGCTCCAAAATGTTGAAGTTTCAGCCTAGCTCAGTGCTTTCTGTGGTGGTGGGGCAGCCAGCGGAAAATACAGAGGGTAGGAGTTGGTAACGTTCTTTAGTTCCGCCATGATTGGCTCAGTGTTCTGTCACTCATGGGGACACTACATCACTGCAAAATCTACTGGAAGAGCTCAGAAATTCAAGCCCGTTGGGTGCTGCCATAGAGTTACATTAGAAGTGCCCATCCAAGAAGGCTCAAGGTCTTTGGCCACAGATAAAATAACGTCAAATCACGTTATATCTACCGTAGCCTTGATTGAACTGACAGGATGAAACATTAGCTAACGTTGCATGTCAGTTGCAATACTAGCTCAGCACTGTGAATAAACACTAGTTTAATTTCTTTCTGTTAAGTTAAACAGCAGTTACCTTGCCAGCAACATCAGTCAACTAATCAAAACAAATCAATGGGGGGGCCACAAAAGGCCAGGGCTCCTGGGCACGTGGCTGCAAGCCTAGTCGACATGCAAGTATAGATAGCTGGCTTATCTAAATACCAATCGAAAAATAGTTAGCTGGCATGGCTAATTGAGTGACTGACATAAGAAATAAACTGCTGAAGTTCAACCAAATTTGGAAATTGCACCAGGTGTATTCTACTATTCTTACAGTCAATAGTAAATTGAGACCCTGACAGTTACAAAACAAACATATTTTTGGTGTGTTGGAGGCCCTAAGCGAACGCTTATGTCGCTTATGCCTTGAACCGGCCCTGATAAGAGTATTGCCATACTCTGCCTACTTCCATAATCACTTTAATATATAATTATTAGTGTGCATGTAAACTTACTCAAACCAAGATGGCAAAAAAAACTAACATTTGAGAGAACCAAACCTATTGCACAATTTCAGATCAAATATTGCAATAACGGCCTCCTTTCCAGACCAGCATTGTTAAAGCTGTTCCTGCGCAGTAAGTCACTTGGGCCTCATCAGCCAGGCTACTTGCATCTACCCAGAACACAAATCCCTGCCTCCCCAGATAAAGCTAGAACACCTGCAAACTTATGTTATTGACTCTTAGGGTTAGGTTTCTGAGATTATCAAGCAAACATTCACAATATACATTTTGAGCTCCATTTATTGAATCATCTTTAATATTGGTTTTTATTTACAGACCATAGTATATTAATTCTGATATTAAAAAGTTATAATTTTCAGGACAGACATTCACATAATTTAGTTAAGCATTCAAATGTGAAGAACAAATCGATGATGAGCGTTAAGTCCAAACATCCCCCAAAACACTTAAAAACAGACATAAGTCAAAGACTTCCCTTGAATAAAATACCACATTTACACGCATGTTATTTTATTATATTAGATATCTAGAGGTTTTGCCATGTACACAAATCACATTCAATAATTTACCCACAAATAAAACTGCAACATCATGATTGATGACATGCAGAGCTTTTGAAACATTTAAAACCAAACATCCTGTACTAAGAGCCTTAAAGTTCCCATAGTCACTGACCAGCAGGTATACTAACCTACTCCTGTCTCATTGGAATACATTACAGTCTGGCAGTCAGACAGACACAACTTGCTAATAGGAGGGAGGAGGTTTATGGAAAGCTTTGTAGAGCGATGGAATGGAATCAGTAGTCAGTACTGCTGTCACTCCCTTTGTTAGTGGTACTTATTTTACAACCAGTATCACCTCTAAAAGCTACTGTAGCTAGCGTCAGTATTACTTTAACTTTAAGTCAGCACATTCAGACTTGTACTCAGAGAGCCCAATAACTACCACTCCGCTCCAGTTTGTGTCAGTTAATTCTAGATTATTTTAGAGTACCGGTATCTCAAATGTAGAATATTCCATATAGACATGGAGTGTTCAGATTCAACCAAGTAAAGTAAACAATTCATCATTCAAAAGAACATCCCAAAAGATTGCCATTTAGCTGGCATACACCTATAATAAAACATTGCTTTCAGCAGTTGTGGCCATTCTACAACATTGAATTGCTATAGTTCCAGTTGTCATTTCCTCAGCGTTCTAAGCTCTAGAACCTTGGTGGAGATCTAACTCTCCATGGAGTCCAGGAACTCTCCCTCAGTGATATGCTCCAGTCGCTTCAGGACTTGGTGGGCGCTGGCTGTGGGGTAGTCTGCCACAGGGTAGTCTGCCACAGGGTAGTCTGCAGGGCTGCTGGGTGATGTGCCCTGGAAGGAACAGCAGAGTGTATGGAGGAAGGGAACCAGCTGGGTGATGGAGGAGAGAGAGCGATGGGTGAGGAGGGGGAACTCCAGACGCTCCGTAGACGACTCGTCACTCAGCGCCTGGAATTCAACAGAATGGAATGAGCAGATCGCACGATTGAGTCATGTTATCATGGTGACTATAAGAACATGAGTTTTCATGCTCTATAGTGGTGTTTGCGTTCTCTTACCCCGTAGCGTTGGTGTAGAGCTTCTAGTACTTTGACAACATGGGGTTTGCACTCCTGCTCTCCCTCCAGGAGACCATTCTCTGGGCCACTGTAGCGGCTCATATCCACCTCTGGAACAAAGGCCCAGCGATACCTTGACACACACGCACAGACATGAGCAGAGAACATTTAATTGTAATCATGCTAAGCACAGCCTATACAGATGCTAAGCTGATATTAAGCAGGGTGAGGCACTCACATCTGAAAGAGGGGCATCTTCTCTGGGGGGAAGGCCAGGGCGGTGTCCAGGAACTTGCAGGCAGACAGGTACATGTCCAACTCTGGCTGGGGGAATGTCAATGGCCCAATCCCCATGGACCCACGTATCACTTTAGTCAGCCTGACAGAGAGAGGAAAAGAGGAGGGAGAACAAAGAAAGGGTGGATTGTCTCCTACATAGATAGATGGACAGATGTATTGATGCGTCTACAGTAGACAGAGTGATCATGGACTCACTTTGACACCTCTTTTTCTTCCGACAAGGCTTTCTCCAGACGAACAAATGTGTGAATCTGACAAACAAAGATCAAAGACACCATTAGAAGACAGGACTGGACAAACACTACCAAAGGCTTTCTTTTGACATGCTACCTCCCTGCTGAAAACAATGTACATCACTACAGTGTATACATGCATTGAAATGAGAAAATTAGGGCTGTGACAATATTTTCCATGGCAAAAAATAAAACACGAAGCAGAAAAAACTCTTTGGTTGTTTAAAAACCTGCTGTATGTAAAATATTGTGTGATATAGCTTTGAAGATAAGCAAATGTGAATGAATGACAACATAATGATGTTTGTTTCAAACACTCGGGCTGTTTTCCTAAAGGAGTTAAATGCGCTTCGTGATTTGTTTCCTTGCCATGATATACTAATGAGTATCTTGATACTGGTTCCTTCCGGCCCTACAGGAAATCAACAGTGACAGGAAGTGATGTCATCAGGGTGGGGGTTGTTCCTCACCAGTTCTGTGACCATAATTGGCCAGAGGGAGGTGAGGTGCTGGGGGGAGATCCGCAGCAAAAGAACACGGAACGTCAGAAACATCTGGGCAGAAACGGAGGGCGTTTGACCAATACGCAGAGCCTCTGTCAGCCGCTCTAAGGGAGAGGTGAGGAGGAGGAGAGAGGATAGGATACCCGCATTACATTATACTGTATATTAATAATGAATATTGGCCTTATAAAATGTTAATGTCACACACACTCTCATTATCCATCAAATGTGATGGTCTACACCAGTATTTCTAAATCCTGGCGCTCACACACTTCATTCAACTAATCAGATCCTCATCAATCAGGTGTGTGAGTGCTAAGGCAAAAACAAACAAAAAAATGCACCCATTTGGGAGCCCAGGAATGAGAAACTGGTCTACACACTTTGTCAATACACACAAGAATACACAGAAAGCACACCCACCTTGGATGAGGGGCAGGTAGAGGTGGTACTGGTCTAACTCTCCACTGAACATGGCAAAGGCCTGACGCTTCAGTAACATGGGCTTCTGCTCTGCACTGGGGAACAGCTTCAGAGAACTGCTCTGCATGCCTGCAATACACACACACACACACACACACACACACACACACACACACACACACACACACACACACACACACACACACACACACACACACACACACACACACACACACACACACACACACACACACACACACACACACACACACACAGTGATGTCATAAGGTGAATGCACCAATTTGTAAGTCGCTCTGGATAAGAGCGTCTGCTAAATGACTTAAATGTAAATGTAATGCACACACACACCTACTCTACTTACTCATGAGGTCTTTGAACATGGTCTTCTCATGGGTCAGCAGGTGGTCGATGATGGCCCTCCAGCTAAAGAAACAGAGGTCAAACACAGTCATTTTATTTGAACAATTTATTTGATAATATTGATTTGTCAATATTTACATGGCATGCACACACTTAAACACAAGCACACGCACAAACACAATCTTACTGGGGGGCACAGGAGACATCCATGGTGAAGAACAGAGGATCCATGTAGAGTTCGAAGGCCTCTTTTTTCCAGGCCCTCTTGGTGTAGGCGTACCCACTCAGATTGCTCAGGAGCTGGGCACCTGCCCCGAAACTGGGCATGTTGTAGGCACTGTGGTTCTTCAGGTAGGGGAAGACGTAGTACATGAGGCGAGAGATGAGAGGGACGGCTTTCTCCTTCTCATCACTGCGATACACCATGTCCAGAAGAGGGGCTAGAACCTGCAGAGGAGGAGGTTCTGTCAGAAATAGAAACACATACATAGGCATGAGAGCAATGGGTGCACAGATCCACACACGGACACACCTACCTCTGCCAATAGCGCAAGGGCTTGTACACTGTACACAGAGGGGGCTGAGGAAGACACCATAGTGCTGGCCTGAGCTTCAGAGTCTGGAGAAAAGAGAGGAAAGGAAAGAAGGAGATGGGAACAGAAGGGAGTTGTTAATCATGAATATGTATGACTTTCTTCTCCAGTGCCCGCCCTGAGGGCCAACCCAAGGCTTAACCTCCTCATGGTAGCGGGAAGGTTTTCCATCTCATCCTTCTGGCCACATCCTGGGTGCACTGCTCCCAGTGACGCAGCAGGGCACTTAGTTCCACTACTGGGGACCGGTTGACATGGGTAACACCAGAGGAGAGGCACTTTGGTGAGAATAGTGTCCTCTTTCCTCAATGGACCATTACACTGGGGGACATAATGTCGTGAGGAAGTGCTGTGTTTCCATGGTTACAGTATAAGTCTGTGGTCTCTCTCAGTCCACTCTAATGTAGACCTAAAGAGAGCAGAGGAGAGGAGACTGTTGGTCGAGGTGGGACCTCTTGCGTTTCTCTAATGATGTAGAACGTGCATTCGGTGCCGGGGTTCGGTTGCCATGGTTACCGAGGAGCATGTCCTGAGGGTTAGGGGTGTCAAACTCATTCCATGGAGGGTTTACTGTCTGCGGGTTTTTGGTATTTCCTTTCAATTAAGTTCTAGATAACCAGGTGTGGGGAGTTATTTACTAATTACTGACCTTAATTCATCAATTAAATACAAGTGAGGAGTGAAAACCCACAGACCAGAGCTTCCCAAACTCAGTCCTCGTGACCCCAAGGGGTGCATGCTTTGTTTTTTGCCCTAATACTAGACTACTGATTCAAACCATCAAAGCTTGATGATTATTTGAATCAGCTGGGTAGTGCTAGGACTTAAACCAAAACGTGCACACCTTGGGGTCCTGAGGATAGAGTTTGGGAAGCCCTGCCGCAGACACTAGGCCCTCCATGGAATGAGTTCGACACGTGGTTAAGGAGGTTAGCAGCTCTGATGTCAGAGTCTATCTAAAAGATAGCGAAGGAGTCAGGCGCAGGACACAGATAAGAGTAACAATCACTGTTTTACTCAATCCAAAACGTAACAAAATCCCATTCCAAACAAGGACAAAACAGGACTCAAAGAACACACCGGAATACACGAAAGACAATCACGCACAAAACAGAAAGGGAAACCAAAGGGTTAAATAAGGAACATAATTATGAGATGGGAACCAGGTGTGTAAAACAGACAAAACAAAATGAATAATGAAATATGGATCGGTGGCGGCTAGAAAGCCGGTGACGTCAACCGCCGAACGCCGCCCGAACAAGGAGAGGGAACAACTTCGGTGGAAGTCGTGACAGCACCCCCCCCTCCCCCCATTGACGTCCCCGACACCAGCCTCGGGGACGACCCGGGGGACGAGACGCAGGGCGATCTGGATGGAGTCGGTGAAATTCCTGGAGTAACGATTGGTCCAGGATGTCCCCCACCGGTACCCAGCATCTCTCCTCCGGGCCGTACCCCTCCACGAGGTATTGAAGGCCTCTCGCCAGACGCCTTGAGTCCATGATGGCTCGCACTGTATACGCCGGGGCCCCCTCGATGTCCAGAGGGGGCGGAGGAACCTCCCGCACCTCAGACTGCTGGGGCGGACCAGCCACCACCGGCCTGAGAAGAGACACATGGAACGAGGGGTTAATACGGTAATCAGGGGGAGCTGTAACCGATAGCAAACCTCGTTCAGTCTCCTCAGGACTTTGAATGGCCCCACAAACCGCGGACCCAGCTTCCGGCAGGGCAGGTGAAGGAGCAGGTTTCGGGTCGAGAGCCAGAGGAGAAACATCGCCCACTCCCCCGGCCAGTCCTGGCAATAGGACCGCAGAAACCTACCCACCTCCTGGTTGACTCTGTCCACCTGCCCGTTGCTCTCGGGGTGAAAACCTGAGGTAAGGCTGACCGAGACCCCCAGGCGCTCCATAAACGCCCTCCAGACTTTAGACGTGAATTGGGGACCTCCATCAGAAACTATATCCTCAGACACCCCGTAGAGCCGGAATAGGTAGGTGAATAGGGCCTCCACAGTCTGTAGAGCCGTAGGGAGACCGGGCAAAGGAAGGAGACGGCAGGACTTAGAAAACCGATCCACAATGACAAGGATTGTGGTGTTACCCCGGGAGGGTGGAAGATTCGTCAGGAAATCCACCGAGGAGGTGGGCAGGTGTCTAGGTGCTTTGCACTGTGCGCACACCGAACAGGAGGACACATAAACCCTCAGGTCCTTGGCTAACGTGGGCCACCAGTACTTCCCAGCAAGACAGTGCACTGTCCGACCGATGCCAGGATGACCAGAGGAGGGTGAAGTGTGGGCCCAACAGATCAAACAAAGGCGGACGAAACATACTTACGCCCAACCGGATACTGGGTAGGATTGGGCTCTGAACGTGACGCCCGTTCGATGTCTGCGTCCACCTCCCACACCACTGGTGCCACCAGGCAAGAAGCTGGAATAATGGGAAACGGGATCTGCGGACCACTCCTCTGTGTCATACACCCGGGACAGTGCGTCTGCCTTAACATTCTGGGAACCTGGTCTGTAGGAGAGGGTGAAAGAAAAGCGGGTGAAAAACATGGCCCACCTTGCCTGGTGAGGGTTCAGTCTCCTCGCTGCTCGAATGTACTCCAGATTGCGGTGGTCAGTCCAAATGAGAAAAGGGTGTCTGGGCCCCTCAAGCCAATGTCTCCACGCTTTCAGAGCCTTGACAACAGCCAACAACTCCCGGTCCCCCACATCATAGTTTCGCTCCGCCGGGCTGAGCTTCTTCGAAAATAATGCACAGGGGCGGAGCTTTATGGCGTACCAGAGGGCTGAGACAGCACAGCCCCTATCCCTGCCTCGGACGCGTCCACCTCAACTATGAACGCTAAGGAGGGATCAGGATGAGCCAGCATGGGAGCCGAGGTAAACAGAGCCTTCAGGTGACTAAAAGCCCTGTCCGCCTCAGCCGACCACTGCAGTCGCACCGGTCCCCCCTTCAGCAAGGAGGTAATGGAAGCCGCTACATGACCAAAACCCGGATAAACCTCCGGTAATAGTTGGCAAACCCTAAGAACCGCTGCACCTCCTTTACCGTGGTTGGAGTCGGCCAATTACGCACACCTGAAATGCGGTCATTCTCCATCTCTACCCCTGACGTGGAAAAGCGGTACCCTAGGAAGGAGACGGACTGTTGGAAGAACAGACATTTCTCAGCCTTGACGTACAGGTCATGCTCCAACAGTTGACCAAGCACCCTGCGTACCAGGGACACATGCTCGGCGTGTGTAGCGGAGTATATTAGAATGTCATCGATATACACCACTACACCCTGCCCGTGCAGGCCCCTGAAAATCTCACCTACAAAGGATTGGAAGACGGCATGACGAGGTACTCATAATGCCCAGAAGTGGTGCTAAATGCTGTCTTCCACTCATCTCTCGGCCGGATACGCACCAGGTTATAAGCGCTCCTGAGGTCCAATTTTGTGAAGTAGTGCGCCCCGTGTAATGACTCGGTCATACTGGCTATGAGCGGTAGTGGGTAACTGTATTGTACCGTGATCTTATTTAAACTTCGATAATCAATACACGGACGTAAACCTACATCCTTCTTCTTCACAAAAAATTAACTTGAGACAGTTGAGATGGAAGGCCGAATGTATTATTCCTGTCCCAGAGATTCGTTGACATATGTCTCCATAGCCGCCGTCTCCTCCTGTGACAGAAGATACATTTGACTCCTGGGAAGTGCAGCTTCTACCAAGAGATCTATCGCACAATCCCCCTGTCGATGGGGTGGTAATTGAGTCACCTTCTTCTTACAGAAGGCAAATGCCAAATCGGCATATTCGGGGGGAATGTGCATGGTGGAGACCTGGTTTGGACCTTCCACCGTAGTGGCACCTAAGGAAACCCCTACACACCTACCTGAGCACTGACGGGACCATCCCTCGAGAGCCCTCTTGCCACGAAATAGTGGGATCATGCGAAGCCAACCAGGGAATCCCCAACACAACAGGGAACGCAGGGGAGTCGATTAGGAAGAGACTAATTTTCTCCCTATGACTCTCCTGCGTTATCTTGTGAGCGGAGCTGTGACCTCCCTAATTAGCCCCGACCTCAAAGGACGACTGTCTAAGGCATGTATAGCGAAGGGAACATCAACAGACAATAGGGATCCCTAATCTCATAGCAAAGGAACGGTCGATAAAGTTCCCACCTGCGCCTGAATCTACTAGCGCCTTATGCTGGGAACGCGGGGAAAACTCGGGAAATTCTATCGACAACTACGTGTGCAACAGGGAGCTCTGGGTGAGTCGGGTGCCTACTCACCTGGGATGATCCCCCAGCACTCCGCCTGCTGCCTCTACATCCTGGGGAACCCCCCCAGCACCGACCAGCAGTGTGCCCTCTGCGGCCACAGTTGGTGCAGGGAATGGTCCCCCCCTCCGGTCCCCCTCATTACAGTGCCTCCCAACTTCATAGGCAATGGATCAGGAGCGCTGGGGGATGGAACTGACGGACCCCGATCAGGACGTCCGCGGGAGGCCAACAGGTCATCCAGCCGGATGGATAGGTCCACCAGCTGGTCAAGGTTAAGGGTGGTGTCCCTGCAGGCTAGCTCCCGACGAACGTCCTCTTGTAAGCTACACCTGTAGTGATCGATCAGGGCCCGCTCATTCCATCCCGCGCCGGCCGCCAGAGTTCTAAAGTCCAGCGCAAAATGTTGAGCGCTCCTCATCCTCTGATGTAGATGAAATAGGCGTTCGCCCGCCACTCTTCCCTCCGGGGGATGATCGAATACTGCCCGGAAACGGTGGGCGAACTCCTCATAATCATCCAACGTCTGACCTTCCCTGCCCCAGATGGCGTTGGCCCATTCCAGGGCTTTACCGGTCAGACAGGAGATGAGGGCGCTCACTCTCTCACGTCCCGAAGGAGCTGGCCGGACAGATGCCAGGTAGAGCTCCAGCTGGAGTAGGAACCCCTGACACCCAGCAGCTGTCCATCATACGCTCTCGGAAGCGAGAGCTGAATCCCACCGGATTCTGATGACGGAGAGGTGGACATCATGGTAGGTAGTGGTGGAACCTGAGGAGACGACACAGGGTTCACGGGAAAACTCCCCCCTCTCCCATCGGTCCATGGTTTGCAGCACGCGATCCATGGCTGTACCCAGACTCTGCAGCATGGTCACGTGCTGCTGAACACGCTCCTCCATTTGAAGCGGAGGGCTGGCTGCACCTGTTGACTCCATGTATGTGGTGCGTGATTCTATCAGAGTCCATCTAAAAGATAGCGAAGGAGTCAGGCGCAGGACACAGATAAGAGTAACAATCACTGATTTACTCAATCCAAAACGTAACAAAATCCCATTCCAAACAAGGACAAAACAGGACTCAAAGAACACACCGGAATACACTCACAAAACAGAAAGGGAAACCAGAGGGTTAAATAAGGAACATAATCATGAGATGGGAACCAGGTGTGTAAAACAGACAAAACAAAAGGAAAAATGAAACATGGATCGGTGGCGTCTAGAAAGCCGGTGACGTCAACCGCCGAACGCCGCCCGAACAAGGAGAGGGAACAACTCCGGTGGAAGTCGTGACATCTGACCCATTTTAAAGCCTAATGTACACCTTCCACTTCAAAATAACGTCAATTGAACATCCGCTTCCACCCGCAGCTCCTTGGAAAAGTGTCCTGGAAAAGTGCAAACATATACGGACAGGAGTGGACGTTCGATATTCCATTTTTAGAGGGAACCTAGCATATGGTGCGGAAGCACAAGGGGGAAATTAGGCTTCAGTCTGTTCCTGATAGAAGCCAGGGATGTCTCCAGGTGTGTGTGTGTGTGTGTTTGGTTACCATAGAGGTCCAGGTTCAGTTCGATGGATGGCTCCTCGGTCTCAGGACACACCTGTGGCTGGTTCTTGACCTCCAGATTGCGGCTGAGCCAGCTGGTCTGTTCCAGAGATGACCCCGCCACCCCGCCCACCGCCTCCAGGATCTTCTGGGTCACTTCCTACAGGACATCGCCATGGTAACCATCATTATCATGCATCTCACACTGTACCCTCTCAATCTTTCGTTTTAATGAAACGTCCGGTCCTGTCCACACATTTCGGTGTGGACATGGGGGGACATGGGCAGACAGGAGCGGACGTTCGATATTGCATCATTTCATTCAATCGGACCTAGCGGATGGTGTGGAAGAGGAAGGTGTACATTAGGCTACAGCTAGGGCTGTGCTACTGTGCTCCATGTCTTACCTGCATGTCTCTAGTGTCCTTCTTATTGTCCAGGTTGGAGAGTCGGTTTACAAAGTCATTGAGGATCCTGTAGTAGGAGAGGAGAAAGATGTCTGTACAGCTATGGAGAAGTAGACTAGAGTGCAATAATATCTTGTTGATTCTGATACAGTAGCAAACCAAAGCATGTCTATTGATGTGGGATGTACTACTTATGTTTGTAAATAACATTTACATTGTTTCAAACAACAGTGTGTTACGCTGGGAACAATGTCTACAGTAACAAATCAGTATGACCACAGATGTATGCACGCATGACTGTAAGGGGAGTTATTTGTGAATCGAGTGCTGACGTCATTTCCTGTCACAACTTGTGGACTTGTTTATGTGCTGCTGTGCGTTTTGTTGCTAGTGTAACTTTGCTACCTGCCAACTTTACGTATTTTTTAAATTAACATTTTATATTTTTCTTTTTTCCCCTCGCTCAACTTTTTTCATTCAACTTTTTCACCCTGGACATGGTTCTACAGGACCTCCACCAGCTGAAGCTAAGTAGTAACATTAACATTATGCCTTCTAATTGCAGTCGCTGTACTCATAATATACAGGAGAACAAATCGCCTTATGGTGAGGATAGCCGTGCTGCAAGCCCAGCTTCAGACGCAATAGTTAGGTAAGGGTCATTTGCCCCCATAGGCAAGGTGTCACGCCTTGGTCATAGTGTTTTGTGTTTTCGTTATATATTTGGTCAGGCCAGGGTGTGAAATGGGTTTATTTTGTTGTGTTTCGTATTGGGTTTTTGTAGGCATTGGGATTGCGGCTGAGTAGGGGTGTAGCATAGGTTTGGCTGCCTGAGGCGGTTCTCAATCAGAGTCAGGTGATTCTCGTTGTCTCTGATTGGGAACCATATTTAGGTAGCCAGGGTTTCACTGTGTATTTTGTGGATGATTGTTCCTGTCTCTGTGTTAGTTATTCACCAGACAGGCTGTATAGGTTTTCACGTTCCGTTTGTTGTTTTGTATATTTATAAAGTTATTTCATGTATCGCTATTCTACATTAAAGAACATGAGTAACCACCACGCTGCATTTTGGTCCGACTCTCCTTCAACAGACGAACGCCGTTACACAAGGCTCTAACTCCAAAAGGAGATAGGGTGCAGGCCAGGCAGCAGGCTGTGCCACCAATAAGTACAGATAGTAGTATAAATCCTCTCGCACAGTCCCTGCAGCCGGACAATTTTGTCATGGCTTCTTAGGGAAATGCTGTAGGAATGCTCAACTGGTGTCGCTCATTCAGCTAACAGAAACGTTCAACAGGTTCTCCCATTAAGCAACGAGTCGGAGTCAGAGGCCGAGCCTTCTCTGGTCTCTACTCCTCCCACCATTAGCTCTGACAAATTGAAAACCCTAGTTATTGGCGACTCCATTACCCGTAGTATTAGATTTAAAAAGAATCATCCAGCGATCATACACTGTTAACCAGGGGGCAGGGCTACCGACGTTAAGGCTAATCTAAAGATGGTGCTGTCTACGGCTAAAACTGGTGAGTGTAGAGAGTATAGGGATATTGTTATTCATGTCGGCACCAACAATGTTAGGATGAAACAGTCAGAGGTCACCAAGTGCAACATAGCTTCAACCTGTAAATCAGCTAGAAAGATGTCGGCATCAAGTAAGTTCCACAATGAGATAGGGTGCAGGCCAGGCACCAAGCTGTTAGCCATCTTGCCAGCTTAGTGGAGTCTGCCACTAGCACAGTCAGTGTAGTCAGCTCAACTATCCCCATTGAGACCGTGTCTGTGCCTCGATCTAGGTTGGGCAAAACTAAACATGACGGTGTTCGCCTTAGCAATCTCACTGGAATAAAGACCTCCTCCATTCCTGTCATTATTGAAGGAGATTGTGATACCTCACATCTCAAAATAGGGCTACTTAATATTAAATCCCTCACTTCCAAGGCAGTTTTAGTCAATTAACTAATCATAATCTTAACGTGGTTGGCCTGACTGAAACATGGCTTAAGCCTGATGAATTTACTGTGTTAAATGAGGCCTCTCCTCCTGGATACACTAGTGACCATATCCCCCGCGCATCCCGCAAAGGCGGATGTGTTGCTAACATTTACGATACCAAATTTCAATTTACAAAAAAATAAAATAAAAGACTACGTTTTCGTCTTTTGAGCTTCTAGTCTTTTGAGCTTCTAGTCATGAAATCTATGCAGCCTACTCAATCACGTTTATAGCTACTGTTTACAGGCCTCCTGGGCCGTATACAGCGTTCCTTTCCGAGGTCCCTGAATTCCTATCGGACCTTGCAGTCATGGAAGATAATATTCCAATTTTTGGTGATTTTAATAGGATAGGATCACATGGACAAGTCCACAGACCCACTCCAAAAGGTTTTCGGAGCCTTTCCTCATAATCCTGGACTATCAGACCACCATTTTATTACGTTAGCAATCGCAACAAATAATCTGCTCAGACACCAGCCAAGGATCATCAAAAACCTTGCTATAAATTCTCGGACAACCCAAAGATTCCTAGATGCCCTTCCAGACTCCCTCCACCTACCCAAGGACGTCGGCGTACAACAAACGGAGGAACTTAATTTAACCTTGCGTTACCCTAGAAGCAGTCGCACCCCTAAAAACAAAAAACATTTGTCATAAGAAACTAGCTCTCTGGTATAAAGAAAATACACGAGCCCTGAAGCAAGCTTCCAGAAAATTGTAACGGAAATGGCTCTACACCAAACTGTAAGTCTTCCGATTTAGCTTGGAAAGACAGAGCAGCAGTGAGGGTACTATCATCCTATTTTTCCATCTTAATTGAGGAGAATAAGAACAATCCTAAATGTATTTTAGATACAGTCGCAAAGCTAACTAAAAAGCAGCATTCCCCAAGAGAGGATGGCTTTCACTTCAGCATTGATAAATTTATGAACTTCTTTGACAAAAAGATCATGATCATAAGAAAGCAAACTACGGACTCCTCTTTAAAAATGCCTATTTCTCCAAAGCTCAGTTGTTCTGAGTCTGCACAACTCTGCCAGGACCTAGGATCAAGGGAAACACTCAAGTTTTTTAATACTATATCTCTTGACACATTGATGAAAATAGTCATGGCCTCTAAACCTTCAAGCTTCATACTGGAACCCATTTCAACTAAACTACTGAAAGAGCTGCTTCCTGTGCTTGGCCCTCCTATGTTGAACATAATAAACTGTTCCCTATCCAACAGATGTGTACCAAACTCACTAAAACTGGCAGTAATAATGCCTCTCTTGAAAAAGCCAAACCTTGACCAAGAAAATATTTGTAAAAACTAAAATCGGACGATATCGAATCTCCCATTCCGCTCAAACATTTTAGAAAAAGCGGTTGCCCAGCAACTCACTGCCTTCCAGAAGACAAATAATGTATACAAACACTTCAGTCTGGTTTTAGACCCCATCATAGCACTGAGATCGCACTCGTGAAGGTGGTAAATTACCTTCTAAGGGCGTCAGACCAGACCATCTGTCCTCGTGCTCCTAGACCTTAGTGCTGCTTTTGATACCATCGATCACCACATTATTTTGGAGAGATTGTAAAACCCAAATTGTTCTACATGGACAAATTCTGGCCTGGCTTAGATCTTATCTGTCAGAAAGATATCAGTTTGTCTCTGTGGATGGTTTTTCCTCTGACAAATCAACTGTAAGTTTCAGTGTTTCTCAAGGTTCTGTTTTTAGGACCACTATTGTTTTCACTATATATTTTACTTCTTGGTGATGTCATTCGGAAACATAATGTTAAGTTTCACTGCTATGTGGATGATACACAGCAGTACATTTCGATCAAACATGGTGAAGCCCCAACATTGCCCTCCCTGGAAGTCTGTGTTTCAGACATAAGGAAGTGGATGGCGGCAAATGTTTTACTTTTAAACTCGTACAAAACAGAGATGCTAGTTCTAAGTCCCAATAAACAAAGACCCTGATCTCTCTTTTGACAAACATATCAAGACTATTTCCATCTACGTAACATTGCAAAAATCAACAACAAATAATTGTCCAAAAATGAGGCAGAAAAATTAATCCATGCTTTTGACACTTCTAGGTTAGACTACTGCAATGCTCTACTTATCGGCTACCCGGATAAAGCACGAAATAAACTTCAGTTAGTGCAAAACACGGCTGCTAGAATCTTGACTAGAACCAAGACATTTGATCATTTCAAGGTTTTACTGCTAACCTACAAAGCATTACATGGGCTTGCGCCAATCTATCTTTCTGATTTGGTCCTGCCATACATGCCTACACGTACGCTACGGTCACAAGATGCAAGCCTCCTTATTGTCCCTAGATGTTCTAAGCAAACAGCTGGAGGCAGAGCTTTCTCCTATAGAGCTCCATTTTTATGGAATGGTCTCCCCATCCATGTGAGAGACGCAGACTCGGTCTCGACCTTTAAGTCTTTATTGAAGACTCATCTCTTCAGTAGGTCCTATGACTGTGTAGTCTGGGCCAGGAGTGTGAAGGTGAATGGAAAGGACAGTTCCCCTCTCTCCACTGGGATTCTCTGCCTCTAACTCTATTACGGGGGCTGAGTAACTGGCTTACTGGTGCTCTTCCATGCCGTCCCTAGGAGGGGTGCGTCACTTGAGTGGGTTGAGTCACTGACATGATCTTCCTATCCGGGTTGGCGCCCCCCTCGGGTTCGTGCCGTGGGGGAGATCTTTGTGGGCTATA
>NW_025745025.1:240659-250000 GCF_021184085.1 Oncorhynchus gorbuscha
AGTAGTGTGTGTGTGTGTGTGCGTGACTCACCTTCTTGTTGTCCAGTAGACAGTGGTGAGTGAGTGTGGTCAGTCCCTCCAGTAGGGTGAGAGGGTAATCAGGAGCAATGTTCTCCTTCCTGCTACTCTGTGTAGCCTTCCCCCCGTCGTGATCGTACTGTTTGACCAGCTCATCCAAGTTCCTGCAGATCTGGGTGATGAGCGGAGCAACGATGATGCCCAGCGAGCGCCCGAGGTAGGGCAGAGATGAGCACAGCAGAGCCACCCAGTGGGGGTGCATGGCATAGCCGTATTGCGGCTGCAGAGCCCGGGCTGCAGCAGACACAAACATCCCCTGGGCTGTGATGGGCTGGGTCTGGACATACTGAGCTGCCTTGATGGACTGTTGGAACAGAACCCCTGTCTGCCATTCCTGCTTCATGGCTGAGAAGGCAGGGGTAGCTACAGGTGTGTCACGGGGTTCATCGGGGTGCGGGGTTGAACCCCCTGGCCACACGTAGTACTCCAGGACGATGAGGGCCTGTAAGAGCTTGAGCAGCTCCATCTGTAAGGGGTATTGCTCCTGCCCCCTTCCCCCTCCAAGATTCACAAGGCTCTCCTCAGACAGGCCCACCTGTTCATCGAACAGATTCAGACCCCCCATGGCAGAGTCCTTCTCCACCCCTTTCTGGCTGATGTACATGGAGGCTGAGAGGGTGAGAAGGGCGTACTGCTGCACCTTACACCCAGCCAGTAGCTTGCGGATGGCCTCTGGGCCGACCCCAGCCTCCTGCAGGGTGGAGCTGTCCCTCTGACCCCACACCACACACCCCAGCTGAGTCACCAGGCGGGTCAGCACCCCCACGCTCTTCACCTGGACCTCCCTGTTCCCCTGCAGCTCCCTGGGACCCAGGGTGAGGTAGGACGGGTAGTGGGAATGTAGGAACCTCAGGCATAGCGATACCAGCAGTTCGATGAGCAGGGAAGGGGGAATGGAGGGCGAGGAGGTGGGCGAGAGCAGCCGTCCATGGAAGCCTCTTCCGTCCTGGGCCTGCTGGTGGCGCTGGAGAAGGTTGGAGACCAGGTTGAGGTGGGCGGCTGAGCTGGTGTCCAGGGAGGTGGAGGAGAGGGCGTCCACTAGAGGGCGCTGGGCGCTGCTCCTCAACAGACTGTCCAACAGGGCCAGGCCGTGGAGCAGGCGGGGCCAGCCGCCGGGCATAGAGTACAGCAGAACATGGCGGAACAGAGAGTCAATGACTTCACGCTTCTCACGCTCCTGTTTGAGGAGACGCGACTGAGCCATGGCTTCACGCTCCAGGTCATCCTCCTCGCTCGACAGCGAATCGGACACTTGTGTGTGTTCCGATTCCACCCTCCTCAGGCAGCTGACCACACCTCCTTCCTCTACGCTACAACCGTAAGTGGCGGAGCTGGAGTTCTCTGTGGAGACCTGGGCACCACTGGTGTCAGCTGACTCGGTGTGTTCGCTCTCTTCCTCCTCCTCCTCTTCCTCCAGCTCGTCTTCCCCCTCTGTGGCTTCGCTCTCACTGCAAGACTCCCCCGTGGAGTCACCCGCTGGATTGGTCGTCTCTGGGTCACGCTCTAGCTCCCCCCACAGGGCCTCCCGGTCCACCAGGATCATATGACCCAGTGTACCCTCATCTAGTTGGGTGCTGGTTGCCATGGCGCACGTGGAACTCTTGGTGGTGCTTCGACTTCTGCTGTTTAAATCTTTCAGATTACCTACAGAGAGAAAGAGGTCTACCAAAACATATACACACTAGGAGAGCAACATCCCTAAACACTCCAACAATCACCACTTAACACTCCATAACACACACAAACACACGCACGCACCTGCGGTGAGGTTCTGTTTGACACTCTGGATGGTGCAGCGCTGGGTGGAGGGGTGGAGCAGCAGCAGCAGAATAGGCTCCAGGATCCGGACCACGTCCTGCAGGGAGAGAGCCCTGACCAGCCAGCACTGGGCTGCAGCACTCACAGAACCATCTGGGCTGTTCAGACAGTCCACCACCACGCACAGAGACCTGGGACAGAGATACACAGAGTCAGTCATAGGGAGATGAGGGACAGACACACAATCTTAAATAGTGCCAAGACAAAGACAGACAAAGAGTCCATCTCAGTGATCTGAGGAAAGCAGAACAGGTTCACTACAGTAGTACAGTCGTGACCTAAAGTTGAGAATGACACAAATATCAAGTTTGCTGCTTCAGTGTCTTCAGATATTTTTGTCAGATGTTACTATGGAATACTGATGTATAATTACAAGCATTTCATAAGTGTCAAAGGCTTTTATTGACAATTACATGAAGTTGATGCCAAGAGTCAATATTTGCAGTGTTGACCTTTCTTTTCAAGAGCTCTGCAATCCACCCTGGCATGCTGTCAATTAACTTCGGGGCCACATCCTGACTGATGGCAGCCCATTCTTGCATAATCATAATCAGAGTTTGTCAGAATTTGTGGTTTTTTGTTTGTCCACCCGCCTCTTGAGGATTGACCACAAGTTCTCAATGAGATTAAGGTCTGGGGAGTTTCCTGGCCATGGACCCAAAATATCAATGTTTTGTTCCCCAAGCCACTTAGTTATCACTTTTGCCTTATGGCAAGATGCTCGATCATGCTGGAAAAGGCATTGTTCGTCACCAAACTGTTCCTGGATGGTTGGGAGAAGTTGCTCTCGGAGGATGTGTTGGTACCATTCTTTATTCATGGCTGTGTTCTAAAGCAAAATTGTGAGTGAGCCCACTCCCTTGGCTGAGAAGCAACCCCACACATGAATGGTCTCAGGAGGCTTTACTGTTGGCATGACACAGGACTGATGGTAGTGCTCACCTTGTCTTCTCCGGACAAGCTTTTTTCCAGATGCCCCAAACAATCAAAAAGGGGATTCATCAGAGAAAATGACTTCACCCGAGTCCTCAGCAGTCCAATCCCTGTACCTTTTGCAGAATATCAGTCTGTCCCTGATGGTTTTCCTGGAGAGAAGTGGCTTCATTGCTGCCCATCTTGACACCAGGCCATCCTCAAAAGGTCTTCGCCTCACTATGCGTGCAGATGCACTCACACCTGCCTGCTGCCATTCCTGAGTAATTTCTGTACTGGTGGTTCCCCGATCCCGCAGCTGAATCAACTTTAGGAGACGGTCCTCGCGCTTGCTGGACTTTCTTGGGTGCACTGAAGCTTTCTTCACAACAATTGAACCGCTCTCCTTGAAGTTCTTGATGATCCGATAAATGGTTGATTTAGGTGCAATCTTACTGGCAGCAATATCCTTGCCTGTAAAGCCCTTTTTGTGCAAAGCAATGATGACGGCACATGTTTCCTTGCAGGTAACCATGGTTGACAGAGGAAGAACAATGATTCCAAGCACCACCCTCTTTTTGAAGCTTCCAGTCTGTTATTCGAACTCATTCAGCATGACAGAGTGATCTCCAGCCTTGTCCTCGTCAACACTCACACCTGTGTTAACAAGAGAATCACTGACATGATGTCAGCTGGTCCTTTTGTGGCAGGGCTGAAACGCAGTGGAAATGTTTTTTGGGGATTCAGTTCATTTGCATCGCAAAGAGGGAATTTGCTATTAATTGCAATCATCTGATCACTCTTTAAAACATTCTGGAGTATATACAAATTGGCAGCATACAAACTGAGGCAGCAGACTTTGTGAAAATTAATATTTGTGTCATTCTCAAAACTTTTGGCCACGACTGTAGAGTCACGAAACAGAATACGCTGGGGACCACAGCACAAACTGCTGTTGGACCCAGAGACCAACCACTGACCATACTTCAAGCTCTGTACTTACCGGTCAAACGAGCGGTTCAGAGACATGGTCCGGTTTGACTGGTTTTCCCTGGTCAGGTGCCACAGCACTGAGAACCTATGTAGCGCCTCCAATCGTACAGCCTGAGGGAATACACAAAGCATACCGTGGGGAGAACAAGTATTTGATAACCTGAAAAATCGGCAGTGTATCAAATACTTGTTCTCCCCACTGTAACTGATATGTTAGTTAAACGCAGAGGATGACTTACTGTTTGTTATATCACATGAGTTTAGCCTGGAGTATTTGTTCATGTTAGGTGTGAATATATGTAAAACCTCAGTGCTGTTTAAATGCGTTAGGAGTATTGGATGGCTCTTTGCTGTAGGCGTCTAGTGTCTTGATATTACAGTAGAATCTTGTTAGTGTGTGTATGTGTTCTGTACCTTATCTCTGTGCAGTAAAGCCTGGCAGACGATGTCCTCACAGATGGATGCGGACGGGGCCAGGCAGTGGAGCCGATAGAAGAGCTCCACACAGGACGTGTGCTGCTCTCGACGCTCCACATCCAGCTGACCCCACAGCACCTGGGCCACCCGCTGCATGGGATCACAAAGGTGAAAGGTGAAATGTTAGAGGTGATGATGATCGGTTTTCATTTGAATCAACTTAACGCAGCAGCATCAGATTACTAATGATCCTGATTTGGTAATAGGCAGCAGAAATGAAAAAGGTGATGATGCTGTTGGACATAGAGTTACAGATGACACATTCACTAAGGAAATGTACACATTTCATCATATTATAGAGTAACACGTCAGACCAGCTAGGACTACTCATATTATGTTCCCTCTTTATGTAGCAGTAATACAAGCCCCCTGCCATGGTAGACCATGATTTCCTGACCTGGTAGAAATCTGTACTCTGCTCGATGGCGCTGAGCAGGCCTGGGTAGATGGGGGGGTACAGTGACCATCTGCAGCCGTCCGCTCAGGGGGTTGGCGTTGCTGGCCTGGTAGCGCCTGGTCTTGTCCTGGATGACCAGGGCCAGGGACTGGGAGTGGTTGATGAGCTCCAGAAGAGAGGACACAGCCGTGTGCTGCACCTGGTAGTCCCTCGACAGGCAACACAGGGTCATCAAGGACCTCAGCCACAAAGGCAGGCAGCCCACGCCACTATCTGAAGAGAACAAAACAATATTTTGGTTACTTCCCATTCAATGAGTTCATGAAAGCATATCAGTATACTGACTTGAACCAACATAAAGTGGTCAATTCAGCCCTGTTAGTAAGCCATGTTAGGAGTAGGAGTACACACCAAAGCTTAAGCTTTTCATTTGAATAGACAAACCAGCACCCCAGTAAACCTTTTGGTTAAGAGTAGAGTTACACAAATTTCCCTATGTGGACTCAATTGTGTGAGTCTGACATGCAAGACTACTGGTTGGCTAACTAACTACAGTAAGTTTGTGTAGAGCTGTATAGACTGACCTGTATGGGTAAACAACCATTATTGTGTAAAAGTCTATACTGTCACCTGTATGGTGGAACAAGTCGCTGTAGAGCACCTGGCTCTCCTCCTCACTCAGGTACAGGGGGAAGGTGGTACACTCCAAAAGCAGGTGGCATGCTGCCGTGAACGCCTGGCGGCACTCCTCTGAAATCTCCGCCCTGCCCCGGGGCATGTACCCTGCCCCCCAGTCCACCCCTCCTCCCGTGCTCACTCGCCCTTTCTTCTTCTCTGTAGGTGGGACAGGGAGGTCTGGGACAGGGGGGTCCGAGATAGAGCGTGGTTTGTGTTTGTTGGGGGCGAAGAGCTCGGCTAGCTTGTCTTTGATCTGGGTCGTGGTGATCTGAGGGCCCTCCTGGAAAAAGGTCTTCCCACCAGGGGAGAGGGCAGCGGGGTCCGGCTGTACAGCCTCCTCCTGCCCCCTGACGTCCTCCACCTGAACCAGCAGGTAACTGGGAGGGGAGAGGAGGGAGAGAGAGAGAGTTTGATTGATGCATGTTGTGCTTGATGACTGTGTGTTACATGTTTTCCAGATGTGATCATGTTCTCTACCAGGTGGTTATGAAGGTCAGTATATCCAGCAGACACTGGGTCATGGTCTCCACATTGCCCCCCTTCCTCCACACACCCTGGCACTCTTTCACGATCCCCACCCCCTCGGGGCTCAGTCCCACCCCTGGTAAGAGGTGCAGTTCCGAGGGTGAGGCGCTGATGCCCAATCCGCTGTCTTCAGACCGAAGGAGTGGGAAGGCGCTTTCTCCCTCTACCGGGCCAGTCTCCTGCTCCACAACCGCATTCAGCTCTTCCTCTGGTTCTGCGTTGTCATGGTTAACGTTGACCCGACTGCCCTCTTCCTCCTCCTCGACCCTTTCCTTCTCTATATCCTGCATCTAAGGGGAGAACATGTATGATCCAACCAGAATACCACCAATGAGGGAGTGGGTAGTATGACCTTAATAGGACAGTTAGAGTTAAATTCTGTTTTTCCCCCCTAAAATTTGAGAGAAATCCCATCGTGATCCAGTATCTGACTGAAAGAAGCTAAAGATCAGTGTAAGCTGTGTTTATGTGACACACAGACAGGCCAGTGTTACAGTTGGATTTCAGACCTTGTTTATATCTGCAGGGAGAATGAAATTAGAAGATTGGTTGGCCTGTGTAGTCTGGATCTACCATCAAGTCAAGAGGAGTACAGTACATGAGAGACAGCCTGACAAGAGGCTAACCCTGCCAGGAATGTTATCCATCAGTCAGACAGGTCACCTACCAGACAGTTCATCCTGAGGGCATGACCATTCTTAAGTACCTCAGTAGTGCTGCATCCCTAACTCCCATTTTCCTTCTACTCTCCATACGCATGGCAGTTTCTCTGAACCACTGCACACACTCACACAACCACTGACCGGAACAAATTTGAAGCTCTCCTCCTGTGTCGGTGACTTCACTTTCTGTGACTGTGACTCCACCTCCATGTCCATATAAGTCACGGGCATCTGGATCTTACTGAGCACCTTGAAGCAGGTGCGCAGGCCCTGTGTGAGCTCCGATAGGTCCAGACAGGTCATGTGGGTACGGAGTGCATGCAGCATGCGGCCAAGCATCTGGGGCAGGAACTGAGACTGGATGTCAGCATGGAGCTCCTATTGGACCAGACCAATCAGATAGGGTTAGAGAGAGCAAGAAAGAGAGGGAAAGAGAGAGAAAGAGGAAAAATAGAAGCATGTGTGTGTATGTGTGTACCAGAGGGATGATGTCCAGTAGGAATATGATGAGCGTGGAGATCTCTGTGACAGAGGGAGCAGGAGAGTCACTGTGGTACTGCAGAGGGGGCGGCGGCAGGTCAGCTGGGTCGCTATGGAGACAGAGACACAGAGAGAGATCAGCTAAACAACATAAAAGACATTCGAGTTGGAGAAAGATGCTTTATAACAGCAAAGCTACAGTGACTATTCCAGAGGAGGTACAGTAGGTGCTAGTAAAGGCGTTACCTACCTGAGGCAGGTGCAGAAGTGGCAGGTAATGTAGTCCCACAGGAACTCACTGTTCATGGAGCTCACCAGCATGTTCACCGTCTTTATGATTTCTGATGCGTTCTTGTTCTCTTTTATTTTACTGCACAGACAACACATCTAGGCAGTCACTATCATGTCGATCTCTTTTTAGGAAACTTCCCAATAAATATCATTCATCTATATTAGTTCATTCTCCACTCGTCCCATCCTCTCACCTGGCTAGCTGGTTGCCTGTCAGGCCAGTGCTGGTGATAGACTCCTCCCCCAACATCTCTCTGCAGTAGCTGTAGAACGCTCTCACCACCTCCAATAACACACTGCCCACTATCAGAGGACCTGAGAGAGACCAGCATCATTATCATCACACACTGTCCACTATCAGAGGACCTGAGAGACCACAATCATCATCATTATCACAAACTGCCCACTATCAGAGGACCTGAGAGACCACCATCATCACACACTGCTCACTATCAGAGGACCTGAGAGAGACCTCCATCATCAGCACACACTGCCCACTACCAGAGGACCTGAGAGAGACCATCATCATTATCATAAACTGCCCACTACCAGAGGACCTGAGAGAGACCACCACCATCATCACACACTGCCCAATATCAGAGGACCTGAGAGAGACCACCATCATCATCATCACACACTGCCCACTATCAGAGGACCTGAGAGAGACCATCATCATCACACACTGCCCACTGCCAGAGGACCTGAGAGAGACCAGCATCATTATTATCACAAACTGCCCACTACCAGGACCTGAGAGAGACCACCACCATCATCACACACTGCCCAATATCAGAGGACCTGAGAGAGACCACCATCATCATCATCATCATCACACACTGCCCACTATCAGAGGACCTGAGAGAGACCATCACCATCACACACTGCCCACTACCAGAGGACCTGAGAGAGACCACCACCATCATCATCATCACACACTGCCCACTATCAGAGGACCTGAGAGAGACCATCATCATTATCATCACACACTGTCCACTATCAGAGGACCTGAGAGACCACAATCATTATCATTATCACAAACTGCCCACTATCAGAGGACCTGAGAGAGACCTCCATCATCAGCACACACTGCCCACTACCAGAGGACCTGAGAGAGACCATCATCATTATCATAAACTGCCCACTACCAGAGGACCTGAGAGAGACCACCACCATCATCACACACTGCCCAATATCAGAGGACCTGAGAGAGACCACCATCATCAGCACACACTGCCCACTACCAGAGGACCTGAGAGAGACCATCATCATTATCATAAACTGCCCACTACCAGAGGACCTGAGAGAGACCACCACCATCATCACACACTGCCCAATATCAGAGGACCTGAGAGAGACCACCATCATCATCATCATCACACACTGCCCACTATCAGAGGACCTGAGAGAGACCATCATCATCACACACTGCCCACTGCCAGAGGACCTGAGAGAGACCATCATCATTATTATCACAAACTGCCCACTATCAGAGGACCTGAGAGAGACTAGCATCATCATCATCATCATCATCATCATCATCACACTGCCCACTACCAGAGGACCTGAGAGAGACCAACATCATTATCATCACACACTGCCCACTATTAGAGGACCTGAGAGAGACCAGCATCATTATCATCACACTGCCCACTACCAGAGGACCTGAGAGAGACTAGCATCATCATCATCATCACACTGCCTACTACCAGAGGACCCGAGAGAGACCAGCATCATTATCATCATCACACTGCCCACTGCCAGAGGACCTGAGAGAGACCAGCATCATTATTATCACAAACTGCCCACTACCAGGACCTGAGAGACCAGCATCATTATCATCACACACTGCCCACTATCAGAGGACCTGAGAGAGACTAGCATCATCATCATCATCATCACACTGCCCACTACCAGAGGACCTGAGAGAGACCAGCATCATTATCATCACACACTGCCCACTATTAGAGGACCTGAGAGAGACCAGCATCATTATCATCACACACTGCCCACTATCAGAGGACCCGAGAGAG
>NW_025745026.1:0-2547 GCF_021184085.1 Oncorhynchus gorbuscha
AATCAAATCAAATCAAATTTTATTTGTCACATACACATGGTTAGCAGATGTTAATGCGAGTGTAGCGAAATGCTTGTGCTTCTAGTTCCGACAATGCAGTGATAACCAACAAGTAATCTAACTAACAATTCCAAAACTACTGTCTTATACACAGTGTAAGGGGATAAGGAACATGTACATAAGGATATATGAATGAGTGATGGTACAGAGCAGCATACAGTAGATGGTATCGAGTACAGTATATACATATGAGATGAGTGTGTAGACAAAGTAAACAAAGTGGCATAGTTAAAGTGGCTAGTGATACATGTGTTACATAAGGATGCAGTCGATGTTGTAGAGTACAGTATATACATATGCATATGAGATGAATAATGTAGGGTAAGTAACATTATATAAGGTAGCATTGTTTAAAGTGGCTAGTGATATATTTACATCATTTCCATCAATTCCCATTATTAAAATGGCTGGAGTTGGGTCAGTGTCAATGACAGTGTGTTGGCAGCAGCCACTCAATGTTAGTGGTGGCTATTTAACAGTCTGATGGCCTTGAGATAGAAGCTGTTTTTCAGTCTCTCGGTCCCAGCTTTGATGCACCTGTACTGACCTCGCCTTCTGGATGATAGCGGGGTGAACAGGTAGTGGTTCGGGTGGTTGATGTCCTTGATGATCTTTATGGCCTTCCTGTAACAACGGGTGGTGTAGGTGTCCTGGAGGGCAGGTAGTTTGCCCCCGGTGATGCGTTGTGCAGTCCTCACTACCCTCTGGAGAGCCTTACGGTTGAGGGCGGAGCAGTTGCCGTACCAGGCGGTGATACAGCCCGCCAGGATGCTCTCGATTGTGCATCTGTAGAAGTTTGTGAGTGCTTTTGGTGACAAGCCGAATTTCTTCAGCCTCCTGAGGTTGAATAGGCGCTGCTGCGCCTTCTTCACGGCGCTGTCAGTGTGAGTGGACCAATTCAGTTTGTCTGTGATGTGTATGCCGAGGAACTTAAAACTAGCTACCCTCTCCACTACTGTTCCATCGATGTGGATAGGGGGTGTTCCCTCTGCTGTTTCCTGAAGTCCACAATCATCTCCTTAGTTTTGTTGACGTTGAGTGTGAGGTTATTTTCCTGACACCACACTCCAAGGGCCCTCACCTCCTCCCTGTAGGCCGTCTCGTCGTTGTTGGTAATCAAGCCTACCACTGTTGTGTCGTCCGCAAACTTGATGATTGAGTTGGAGGCGTGCGTGGCCACGCAGTCGTGGGTGAACAGGGAGTACAGGAGAGGGCTCAGAACGCACCCTTGTGGGGCCCCCGTGTTGAGGATCAGCGGGGAGGAGATGTTGTTGCCTACCCTCACCACCTGGGGGCGGCCCGTCAGGAAGTCCAGTACCCAGTTGCACAGGGCGGGGTCGAGACCCAGGGTCTCGAGCTTGATGACGAGCTTGGAGGGTACTATGGTGTTGAATGCCGAGCTGTAGTCGATGAACAGCATTCTCACATAGGTATTCCTCTTTGTCCAGGTGGATTTATGGCAGTGTGCAGTGGTTGAATTGCATCGTCTGTGGACCTATTTGGGCGGTAAACAGGGTAGGTGGGTCTAGGGTGTCAGGTAGGGTGGAGGTGATAAGTCACTGGTACCTCCTGCTTTAGTTTTTGCTTGTAAGTAGAAATCAGGAGGATATAATTATGGTCAGATAGGCCAAATGGAGTGCGAGCTTTGTATGCGTCACTGTGTGTGGAGTAAAGGTGGTCTAGAGTTTTCCTCTTGTTGCACATGTGACATGCTGGTAGAAATTAGGTAAAACTGATTTAGTTTTGCCTGCATTAAAGTCCCTGCTCACAAGGAGCGCCGCTTCTGGATGAGCATTTTCTTGTTTGCCTATGGCATTATACAGCTCAAGAGGTAGGTCTTAGTACCAGCATCGGCTCCCACAGTGGGAACCATAGGGAGACCAGCAGTACTCCGCGTCTCACAAAGATACGCGGTTGGAACCCAAAATATCAAATTTGGACTCATCAGACCAAAGGACAGATTTCCACCAGTCTATTGCTTGTGTTGCTTGACCCAAGCAAGTCTTTTCTTCCTATTTGTGTCCTGTAGTAGTGGTTTCTTTGCAGCAATTCGACCATGAAGTCCTGATTCACACAGTTTCCTCTTAACAGTTGATGTGGAGATGTGTCTGTTACTTGAACTCTGTGAAGCATTTATTTGGGCTGCAATTACTGAGGCTGGAAACTCTAATGAACTTACTGTCTGCAGCAGAGGTAACCCTGGGTCTTCCATTCCTGTGGCTGTCTTCATGAGAAGGTTTTTGCAACTGCACTTGAAGAAACTTTCAAAGTTCTTTAAATTTTCCGAATTGACTGACCTTCGTATTTTAAGGTAATGATGGACGGTCGTTTCTCTTGCTATAATATGCACTTGGTCAATTACCAAATAGGGATGTCTTCTGATTACCATCCCTACCTTGTCACAACACAACTGATTGGCTGGAAAACATTTAAGCAGGAAATAAGTTCCACAACTTAACTTTTGACAAGGCACACCTGTTAATTGAA
>NW_025745027.1:0-2531 GCF_021184085.1 Oncorhynchus gorbuscha
GTGTCATGCAGGTGAAAGAGGACCCAAAAGCGACTTGGCGAAAACAGAGTCTTTAATCCAGTAAAGTAAATACAAACAAAAAACACAACTTTCACTCGAAATGACGAGGACAAACTGGAGACTCGATCTTGAACAGCAGGTGAACAGCAGGTTGCCTCGGGAAGGCACTTGAACCAGACAGACTCAGACACCTGCTCACCACGCAGCATCTGAGGAAAACACGACACGACAGGGCGATACACAAACACAGCACGGTGAATTCTAGACAAGGAACCGACAGGACAGGAACGGAACACAAAGGAAGAAATAGGGACTCTAATCAGGGGAAAGGATCGGGAACAGGTGTGGGAAGACTAAATGATTGATTAGGGGAATAGGAACAGCTGGGAGCAGGAACGGAACGATAGAGAGAAGAGAGAGCGAGAGAGTGAGAGAGGGAGGGGGAGAGAGAGGGATAGAAAGAGGGAAAGAACCTAATAAGACCAGCAGAGGGAAACGAATAGAATGGGAAGCACAGGGACAAGACAAGATAATAAATGACAAAACATGACAGTACCCCCCCACTCACCGAGCGCCTCCTGGCGCACTCGAGGAGGAATCCTGGCGGCAACGGAGGAAATCATCAATGAGTGAACGGTCCAGCACGTCCCGAGACGGAACCCAACTCCTCTCCTCAGGACCGTAACCCTCCCAATCCACTAAGTATTGGTGACCCCGTCCCCGAGAACGCATGTCCATGATCTTATGTACCTTGTAAATAGGTGCGCTCTCGACAAGGACGGGAGTCGGTTCCTTCTGTCATGCAGGTGAAAGAGGACCCAAAAGCGACTTGGCGAAAACAGAGTCTTTAATCCAGTAAAGTAAATACAAACAAAAAACACAACTTTCACTCGAAATGACGAGGACAAACTGGAGACTCGATCTTGAACAGCAGGTGAACAGCAGGTTGCCTCGGGAAGGCACTTGAACCAGACAGACTCAGACACCTGCTCACCACGCAGCATCTGAGGAAAACACGACACGACAGGGCGATACACAAACACAGCACGGTGAATTCTAGACAAGGAACCGACAGGACAGGAACGGAACACAAAGGAAGAAATAGGGACTCTAATCAGGGGAAAGGATCGGGAACAGGTGTGGGAAGACTAAATGATTGATTAGGGGAATAGGAACAGCGGTGAGCAGGAACGGAACGATAGAGAGAAGAGAGAGCGAGAGAGTGAGAGAGGGAGGGGGAGAGAGAGGGATAGAAAGAGGGAAAGAACCTAATAAGACCAGCAGAGGGAAACGAATAGAATGGGAAGCACAGGGACAAGACAAGATAATAAATGACAAAACATGACATGATGACTCCTTGCTGTCCCCAGTCCATCTGGTCATGTGGCTGCTCCAGTTTCAACTGTTCTGCCTGCGGCTATGGAACCCTGACCTGTTCACCGAACGTGGTACCTTGTCCCGGGCCTGCTGTTTACGGCTCTCTCTCTCTACTGCACCTGCTGTCTCGAAGTCTGAATTCTTGGCTATGAAAAGCCAACTGGCATTTACTCCTGAGGTGCTGACCTGTTGCACACTCTACAACCACTGTGATTATTATTATTTGACCCTGCTGGTCATCTATGAACGTAATCTCCACCTGACACACCCAGAAGACGACTGGACACTCCTCAGAGCCTGGTTGCTCACTAGGTTTCTTCCTAGGTTCCTGCCTTTCTAGGGAGTTTTTCCTAGCAACCATGCTTCTACATCCGCATTGCTTGCTGTTTGGGGTTTTAGTCTGGGTTTCTGTATAGCTCTTTGTGACATCGACTGATGTAAAAAGGGCTTTATAAATACATTTGATTGATTGATTGAAGTCTCTGAATGTCCTTGAGTGGCCCAGCCAGAGACCGAACTTGAACCCAATCGTAGATCTCTGGAAAGACCTGAAAATAGCTGTGCAGTGACACTCCCCATCCAACCTGACAGAGCTTGAAGGATATGTAAAGAATAATGGTAGAACCTCTCCAAATACAGGTGCCCTGACAGAGCTTGAAGGATCTGCAAAGAATAATGGTAGAAACTCTCCAAATACAGGTGTGCCAGCCACGGACCGGACTTGAACCCGATTGTAGATCTCTGGAGAGACCTGAAAACAGTTGTGCAGTGACACTCCCCATCCAACTTGACAGAGCTTGAGAGGATCTGCAGAGACAAATGGGAGAAACTCTCCAAATACAGGTGTGCCACGCTTGGTCAGGGAGGTGACCAAGAACCCGATGGTCACTCTGACAGAGCTCCAGAGTTTCTCATATCCAAGAATAATAAGCACAACCAAAGGTGCTTCAACAAAGTACTGAGTAAAGGGTCTGAATAGTTATGTAAATTCCAAAAAACAGTTTTTGCTTCGTCATTATGGGGTATTGTGTGTAGATTGATGAGGGGAAAAACAATTGTATTAATTTTTCAATAAGTCTGCAATCAAACAAAATGTGGAAAAAGTCCAGGGATCTGAATACTTTCCGAAGGCACTGTATGTGCACACTGCTCAC